>NC_066281.1:5464545-5767575 GCF_905404315.1 Leptidea sinapis | reverse complement strand
GGCAATTATGAAATACTTTGCATATTTGCTCTTTCTTAACACATATGTATATAATACACCTGAGTGTGGCAAATTTTTCCGACCTCAATTAGGCATAGTCCTGATATTATTCCCTCTGGTTTTGTCCATACACATAAACAATCAAAAGAAAATTGTAAGGACAATCTACTGATATCTGTCCACAGAACATGAATTGGGGTTTAGTAATTTTTTTAAGTTAGTAGTACAAGTAGAAAAACATTTACAAAATTTACTTGTTAGTAAACTTATATAAATAAAAGTTCAAGGAAAGCACTTGCTTCCCCTATTCGATCCTCTGTTTAAATTGAAAATTTGACAGTTAAATTTCTATAATAGGCTACCCGAGAAACTAACAATTACTTTAAATTTATATATACAATTTTCAATTAGTTCACTAATAATAATTTTAAAATATAAACAAAATGAGCAATAGATAGAAAATAAGTAACTATTTATAGGCATAGTAAATCATACATAAAATTTTCAACTACCATGAAATAAGAATTGATTAGATAAACTGAGTCTCAATGATATCCAATCAAAAAGTAATACATACTTACCTAAACCATACACAGATGTTCCAAAAATTACTAGAATTTTGAAATACTTGTTCTCATAACTTATTGATCTGCAGTCTGTACAGATTTAAAATTCGCCAACAGCAATGGAGTGGATTTAATTTAGGCCACTTCCCACGGCGCACTCGGTATAACGCGAACGCGACATGACACTAGCACAGCTGACTGCCGGATAAACCCCTCCCGCCGCACCGACCCTCCCCTCGTTCGACCACAAGGCACAGGACACGATGGACAGGTAAAAAACTATCAACCAAAATGCAGAGCACAAAGAACGGCTAGTTACTGTGAAATTTAATGCGCGTGGATAGATTCATTTCAGGCTTACCTAAAAATAAACTGTTAAAACGACTCTTTGACCTCCGACGAGCGATTAATACCGAAATAGGTTTAGTCAGCAGTTATTGACCCCTTAACAACTACCAAATCCACACGTGATTACATCCCACAAAGAGCTTATTACAGGTATCTCCAAAACAAACAAAAACATGATCTTTTAATCATGGTAATAAAAAATATAATATTTTACGAAATGTGCTAGGAGGATCTTTCTGTTTATGTGTATTGAAGGTGTATTAAATTATTCAAAATGCCTTGTTGGTTAATATAAATGCGCCAGTGTCACTCGAAAATATGATGTTTTAAAAATCAGACAGACACCCTTCAACAATTAATTTTAAATAATTACCTTATGTGCTATAATTGTCACAATTATTTTTATACCATCAGTGAAGTAACGATTTTCATTGCAATTCTGGTCTAAAACTTCATAATTTAACACTGAATAAAATATCACTACACATATATCAAAGACAATTTGAAGTTAAACTTAGTTAATTTTGCAATATACTTCGATAGTAGTGCAATTTGTGATGCAAAAAATTATGTTCAACACGTCCTTTTGTGCACCGCCATGTTCTGTGATCTATATTCTATGAAGTAATAAGTATGGAGTATGGACCATAAGCAAGATTTTTTTATTCATGCTGTCCCATCCGGATTAGTAAAAGGTCATAGACCATACAGCCTCATCCATTTTTATTTTTAAATACCTAATTGGATTTATTATTTTAATTTTAATTTTATTAACACTTAATAAATCTGAACACCGTTTTATACTTTACATGCTAAATTACAAAAACACAGTTCGTTTTGTAGTTAAAAAAGGAATTACAATACTAACGGCGTTTTTACTTTTTTCATGTCTTAAAAAATGGATGAGATATTTACGATCTAAGTGCGTCGATCAAAGTTTTTAAAAACACGGGCAGGCGGTGACTAGCTGATGACGTCACACCCCTGATCATGAAGAAGAAAATGATTTATTGATTCTTCTGCAGTTAGCAAGGGATATACCGAAAGGGACAGTGTTACTGAAAAAACTCACGTAAGCAAATAGCACTCACTCTCTACGTCCGCTACCAACCCTAAAAGGGTACTCAGTTACCTATTTCTTATTCTAGTTGATTTCTTACTTGTGGTATGTAATTCTATGATTTTTTTACTTTCGTAATTAGTGCATCTTCCCATAACACAAGACGGCATTTTAATGTTGTACTTATATCAAATAGTAAGCAATTCTGTCAACAGCAAACGCGTGCGTACCGTTTTCGTATCGAGAGAGGGACTACGACCAATGGGGTGAATTGCCTCCATTTAGGCGATTAATTTTCGGCGCGCTAGGGACATAATATCTAACCCTTTTAATTCTAAATTCCAATCTGAGCTATTATAGTCTTGTATATAGTGACGAAATTTACCTTTGTACCCTCATATTATTGTAGCTGGTTCTCATTAAAACACGGATAAAACTTTATTTATCAAATTGAAACCTAGCTAGATAGGTTTATCGCCCCTGAAATCCCCTGTATACTATATTTTATGAAAATCGTTGGAGCCGTTTCCAAGATTGAGATTATATATACAGGGCGTCCCACAATTATGGGACATGAAGGGAGAGTACCTTAAATATCGTAGATTGGGTATTTTACTGAAAGAAGACTATGTTATTTTTAAAAGTTAGTAATTCTGCATTCAAAGATTTTCTATAAATAACTTACCTCGTCTGGGAATAAAACCAACTTAAATGTAAAAAAAAAATCCCCTCCTTTTATGATGCCAATCGAAAGAATGGCCAAAACCTAATAACTCTTCTTAAGAAACATAGTATTTTAAAAGAAAGTAGTCACTTAAGTGGGTATTTTTTTGTCCCTCTTGTCTTACGCAATTCACCAATCTTTTAATGAGTCCGCTGCCTGTTGATTTTCTTATCATTTTATGGTGAATACTCGATATGATAAGGCACAATTATGTTTGTAACTCGCCCACGTTCTCGTATCGCTTTTTGTATAGCATATCTTTTACGTATCCCCAAAAGAAGAAATGTAATGGTGTAAGGTCCGGGGATCTGGCCGGCCATCTAATCGGTCCATTCGTACCAATCCAAGTAGGAAAACATTCATTTAGAAAATCTGCTGCTCTCCAACTATTATGAGCCGGAGCTCCATCTTGTTGGAAAATTAAGTTTTCTTGCTCCGCCGCGAAAAGATTTCTTATCTCATCTCTCTCATTCTTGGTAAAAATGGATTAAGAATACCCGGTTTTTTAAAAGTCCGCACCAACAGTAGAGTGAAAAACGTACTTGGTTATTCGTTTCAGTGACTCCTAGGGTATTTTCTATAGACCAAATACGATTTTGTGGCGGTTATACATACCGTTATTGGCCGGTAGTAAGTAGAACATCTTCCCTAGGCTAGTGCCTAGCCTAGCAAAATTATGATTTCAACGTTATGGATATCGAATCCGACTTTCTCGAGGCTGTTGCGAATGAATTTGGGATCGTTTCTGAAATCTAAGATGGCCGCCGCGCAAATTTATGATTTCAACATTATTGATATCGAATCCGAGGTTCTCGAAGGTGCGTCAGGGATGTGTCAAGAAAGTGTCACGAAAATGTGGGACGTTTTTACCCTTGAAGATGGAGAAGGAAATTGAGACCGATTGAGGTAGAGTGAGAAAGGGTGAACGTAGCATGAAGCATATGGCACCGCTAGTAAGTAGAACAACTTCGCTACTAGCGTTGTATCATGCAGGTTTAGCACGCGGCCGCGAGTAAGTAGAATATCTTCCCTACTAGAGTTATGTCGTACAGGTTTAGCGCGTGGCCGCGAATAAGTAACAACATCTAATAATTTCTAACAGTGACAAAAAACGTTTGGTTTAGAGAACAGATTAGGATTAATTGATATTAACGAGATTTAAAAATTGTGGTTCCGTATCAGATTCGAATACTACTTTATAAATCTTTGGCTGAATCAATCATTGGTTGTTATGGGTTGTCAAGCTATGGAAGGACCTATAAAAGTTACCTTGACAAAATTTATACGTTGCAATTGCGGATCTTAAAAACAATTGTACCGCCTAATATAAAAAAAAATCTCCGATGATTACCATAAACTATTTGAATATTGCAAAATCCTACCTTGTCACGAAAAAAATAAAAATGACACTACTAAAGAATGAGTACTATATTGAGAGCCTCAAAGTATTTAAAAAGAAAGACGAAAGCAATATATTATGTACTCGTAGTATGGCAGACTCTAAATTACTATTACCAAGATTTTCAAATATTTATGGTAAGAACAGGCTCAAGTATTTGATTCCTAACCTTATGAATTAACTGCCCAAAGTCGTAAAGCAGGACCTGACAGTAAAAAACCTGAAATATAAATTAAATTAATATTTTCTCAATGATATTTAAAAGTATAGATAAGTTACCTAAATTCGATGCTTAAATATGATTCACTTACGCACACATTAATCATTTAGCATTTCAATAGCACACTACATTACGATTATATCTGAAAGAAGCATAGCATGATACAATTATCGAAAGCGAGAAAGAGATAAATCTAACTTGCTGATTGCGTCTTCGTTCGGCACTCGACTCGACTCCGTAGTCGAGTCTCACTCGACTTATAGTCTAAGAGCCCGTGAACCCCAGACCTACGTTATTTTATAAAAGCTTAAAGTTTGTCAGCGCATGCTCCCAACACAGGTAAGAACGATGGACCATTATGGAGCTTGTGTTACAGTGGCTTTGGCAGGTAAACAGTACTAAAGGTGTGTAAAATACCGATCTTAATATATCAAATAATTTTTTTTTTTCGGTTTTACCTTCAGAATATTATTAAAATCATGTTATTCATTGCCAGACACTTAACATCGTGGGAACTCCTTGCCAGACACCCTTAATGTTCATGAAATTATAGTTTTACTTACGTAGTACATAGTATAAAAGCTGATTTTCATATGTAATACTTGGGTAATAAGTAGATGATGTTACCTCATTAGGCAGACACTTTCGATAGTTCCAACCCCTTGCCAGACAAGCATGTAGGGTAGCTGTAGGAGAGCGTGAGGCAGTATGCATATGGATGAGTGCGAGTGAGATGGCAAGTTAAGTCTACCGCGGTCCCTCACCGCGCAGTTGATATTTCTACTGCGCATGTATTGTTTAGTACTCAGTACTTGTTAACATCAGGTAAAATAATATTATAATAAACTATCTTCAAGTACTATTCATTTAATAGTCATTATTAATTAACGATATAAAATATTTCGAATATATACATACTACAAAGTAAATTCAATATAATTGGTATATAATACGTAGATTATATGTTTACAATTTGTTTATGTGACTTTGTAAATAAAAGTGAGTTTGCTTAAAAAAAACAAGTTATGGGTCATACATTAATTTGTGTTATTTGTTACAAAATTAGTGATAAAATAACATTATTTTCTGACGAGACATTGAAAAAAATGTGAATTAATTTTAAAATAATATGTGAAGTCATCAATATTTTTTTTTATCCTTTATAATAACTTGTATACCAATTTTTAATTAAATTGTTGAGGAATATTTTATTTTGTATTTTTTTTAAACCTGTTATTGACAGAATAAATTGAAATTTTTAACAGTTTAAGGTAGTTGTAGCATCGAATGTCTTTTCTGAGAATGTTTGCAAAATTTACATAGACTATCAGTTATATAAGTCTGCGCCAAAAAGTTTATTTCATAAGTAATTCTTATCACGAATCTCTTCTTGCGATTTACTATGACTGTCTGGCAAGGCGTTGGAACTATCAACAGTGCCTGGCTAATGAGGAAATATCATCAACTTATTACCCAATTATTATACATGAAAATCGGCTTTTATATTATGACGTAAGTAAAATTATAATTTCATGAACATTAAGGGTGTTTGGTATGTTAAGGGTCTGGCAATGAATAACGTGATTTTTAATAATATTCTGAAGGTAATACCGAAAAATCGCACTTTATTATTTGATGTTTAGATCGGTATTTTACACGCCTTTAGTGCCGTTTACCTGCCAAAGCCACTGCAACCCAAACTCCATAATGGTCCATCGTTCTTACCTGTGTTGGAAGCATACGCTGACAAACTTTCAGCTTTTATACAATAACGTAAGTCTGGGGTTTACGGGCTCATATTTATTTTATTTAGAGAAATATTGAAATCAAATAAAATACTTCATTTCATGATCATTTACTTGTGGTATGTTATTCCATGAATTCTGCTTTTTTTACTTGAGTAATTAGTGCATCTTCGCATTACACAAGACGGCATTTTAATGCTGTATATATTAAATTGTAAGCAATTCTGTCAACAACAAACGCGTGCGTACCGTTTTCGTATCGAGAGAGCGACTATGACCCCATGCGCCAATTAGCTCAATTTAGGCGATTGGTTTTCGGCGCGCTAGTGACATATCTACCTCTTTTAATATTATAATATTATTTCTGTCAAAACTTAACTAATGTTTTAATTAATAAAGAAATAAAAAAAAAAAATCACCCTCCTCTCCGTTCTTGCATTGTTGTATTGTTTGTAAATAAAATAATCACTCTGTATATAAAGCAACAATACTTGGAGTGTTAATATTGAGGGTATTTGTAAGTTGTTATTTAAAAAAAACATGTCAGATAAAAGTTTAATTAAACACTGATTCTTTTATTTTCAAACAGCAATAACTTTCGAATAAATGAAGCGATTATCACGCATTTAGCGGCATTCAACTCATTAAATATATATAGCCTTTCAAAGAATATTTGTAGTTTTTTTGAAAATATCGTCGTATATGAGTTCCAATTGATCAAACTCGGATTTAAGAAGTAAAAAAACACTTTTTTCGGTTTTCTTTGGTCAACGATAACTCACGATCTAATCAACTCATTTTGACCGGCTTGGTGGCGATCAACGTAGTTTTTCTGATGTTTACAGCTGATTAGTTTTTGGAATCAATTGGTTAAGCCGTTTGAAAGATATTCCACAACTTATTCCAAAGATAAGAAAACCACACATTATAAAAAAAAATTGTACTTTATTTAAGATTCCTTAAAATCTTCCGCTCCAAATTGTATTCAAAATCTAAGTTTGGTCAAGCCTTGAACACGTCCCCTTAGGTATTATATTAACATTATATCAACAATAACAAACAACTTTTGTGTAGTCGCCTCTTGGTCTAAGTACGATAAACGAAACACAACCAATGAACCTACTTCGTATACGTAATAAATAGGTAGCTTTCATGAATGGTAATTTCATAATTATAATAATAACTTAAAATTAGATTGTATCAGTGTCTTTACGAAGTTAAAAAAATTAAAATTTGGGTTGCAATGACCTTTAATATGCTTTGCTTTTTTTACGTTACTAAAATACGTACTTACGTGGTATGATAGCTTCCTCATTTCTATTAAATTCACTGTCAGCCACGCAAATACTATGGGTATCTTCCGATATGCACTGAGAGCACTGCACTGTTATGGACTGGCAGTATACTGCCGCAGTAGCCGAGGGAAATTTATGACGTCATAAATCGCCGCCATATTCTACTGTGAGCACTGGCGTTTTCGAGGTAAGGTACTCGGAGTACTTTTTACTTTGATCACGTGATCAATCTAAACCACTCGAGTGCCTAACGTTTTATAAGCAATACCTACAGTACAATTCCAAATATTTTTAATTTGATAGTACTCTAACAACAGTTTTCTTAATGAACTAGAAAACTTTAATACACTCATTTGAATGCTGCGTCAAAAAATGCGGCTGACAGTATACGGGATTGCGTTCTGTTTTAAATAGTAACCAATATAACTGGCTATAAAGGAACGGCTTCACAGTATACTAAATTGGCGTCACACTGTACAGTGGTCGCAGTGCATATCGGAACATACCCTATAATACGTCATATAAATAACAATCACAACTAACGCGCTCGTTGCTAGTGAAGTTTGCTAATAACAAACACCAAAAACCGCGTACACCTTACTTAAAGGGCCAGCAACGCCCCTGTGATTCCTCTGGTGTGCAAGAGAAAGTGGGTGGCGATGATCAATTAACACCTGTGACCCGTACGCTCGTTTGTCCTCCTATTCCCAAAAAAAACACTGCTGTGATTTCGTTCACGCATGGTATTATTATTTTGTTTGTCACCTTCGACGGTGTATTAAGTAAGTACTTTATCTTAGACGGCTGACCGCTGAGCATACAACACAGATCAAAGAATATGTTTTATTATCCGTCGCGTCAGTCGAACCGTCAGCCGAGAGCCCTAGAGCCAACTTCAAGTTATTGTTAGAATTACTGTGGTTGGAACATCGTTCGCTAATCGCTAGTGATGCGGTGAAAAGTTTTATTTCATCTAAGTTCTTTTTGTTTAATATTGTGTAACCAATAAACAAAATATTATGAGATTAAGCTATGTAATTTAAAATCCTAAGGCAAACAGTGACACTTTCCTTTATTTTGTTTTCAAACGTGCATATGCTTTGTTGTGAGAACCTTTATCTCCTGTCATAAGCTTAAATTTTTCGATAATGAAACATAGGTTTTCCGTTGAATAGTTTTAAGTTTCTCTGTTTCCTCGAAAGAAAAGAGACAATTTGATTGTTGATGTGCCGTTATGCGAATAGTGTTTCCATCCAGAGTAACGATCTGGAGAATGTGCGGTGGTGTTTTGTGAACGAAAGGGTCAGAATCCGTATTCACGATGGGGACTGTGAAAGATGAGGAACGTTTGCGACGACTACGTTTATTGGAGGAGAAATTGTGTGACCCTCGTTCCAGTGGAAACGTGGACTGCTTGCTGGATACCGTCACAGCTCTTGTGTCCGATTGTGATCACCCGGCCATAAGACGTATGAAAAATGTCGAAGCGTATACCAGTAGATGTAGGTATTCCAAATAAACTGGTCTTATACTCTAGTACTGGGATAAGCGATGGGAATACAACAATTTTATTAGTAATTGTACTTACCAATAAACAATAATATCATGAACTGTCAACTTCAATTAAAACAAACATTAAGTGTCAATAATTAATAAAAATAATGTAATTTTAAATGCATAATGTACATAATACATATAATTGTTTCAGATGAGCAATTTGCTTCAGAAATAGTAGATCTACGGTTGAAAGCAGCTGATTTTGACCTTATTAAAGTAATTGGTCGTGGTGCATTTGGTGAAGTACAACTTGTCAGGCATAAATCAACACATCATGTGTATGCTATGAAACTTTTAAGTAAAGTGGAAATGATCAAGAGGTCAGACTCCACATTTTTTTGGGAAGAGAGACACATAATGGCCCATGCTAACTCTGAATGGATCCTTAAGCTTCACTTTGCTTTTCAAGATCATAAATATCTTTACATGGTAATGGACTATATGCCTGGAGGAGATTTAGTTAGCCTTATGTCCAACTATGATATACCAGAAAAATGGGCAAAATTTTATACAATGGAAATAGTTCTTGCATTAGATGTAATACATGGTATGGGTTTTGTACATAGAGATGTGAAGCCAGACAATATGTTGATAGATAAGTATGGCCACTTGAAACTAGCTGATTTTGGCACATGTATGAGAATGGGTCCAGATGGATTAGTCCGAGCTAGCAATGCCGTGGGCACTCCAGACTACATTTCTCCTGAAGTGCTACAATCACAGAATGGAGAGGGAGTTTATGGCCGAGAATGTGACTGGTGGGCTGTGGGTATATTTTTATATGAAATGTTGATAGGAGATCCCCCATTTTATGCAGACAGCTTAGTTGGTACTTATGGAAAAATTATGGATCACAGAAATTCATTACAATTCCCAGAGGACATAGATATATCAAAAGATGCTAAGTCTTTGATTAGAGGTTTGCTCACAGAAAGAACAAAGAGATTGGGTAAAAATAGTGTAGATGAAATAAAACAACATCCATTCTTTGTAAATGATCAATGGAGTTTTGAGAATCTGAGAGACTCGGTACCACCGGTAGTGCCGGAGCTGTCTGGTGATGATGACACAAGAAACTTTGATGATATAGAGAAATCTGATGCATTAGATGAATTATTCCCCGTGCCAAAGGCATTTGTTGGAAACCATTTACCTTTTGTAGGGTTTACATATAATGGTGACTATATTTTATGTGGTGGCAGAATCAAACCATCTGATGTTGTAGATACTATATCCAATAATCATGTCAATAATGTTGGATCGGAAGCTATTCTGCAATTAGAAAAGCTATTGGAAAGAGAAAGAGATTCAAGAAGAAAACTTGAGGACAGGCAAGTCATGCTCTGTAACCAATTAGAGGACTTATCACAGAGGGAAGCCAGGAACAAAAAGATAATTACGGACACAGATAAAGAACTAGCCTTACTAAAACATGACTTGAAAGAAATTCAGAGGAAAGCTGAAATAGAAGCCGAAGCTAGAAGAAAGGCTGAAATCAATTATACAGAAGCAAAACGACGCTTTGAAGAAGAACAAAGTAAAAGAGCAAAAGAAATGAACAATCTACACATTTATAATGAAAATATCAATGCTCTTGAAAAACAGTTGATTGAGATGAGAGAGAAGTTGAAACAAGAATCTGAAGCAGCAGCAAAATCCAGAAAACAAGCTGCAGAATTAAGTGCTGCCCAGGCTGCTGCTGCAGCAGCTAGTGATGGCACAATGGCCAGCTTAAGAGCACAACGAGATGCTTTAGAAAGAGAGTGTAGTGTTTTATCTGAGGAATTAGGTTTAATGAAGGCAGCTAAACAGCGTTCAGAGGCTTCAGTAGCTGAAGCCACTAGTAGGCTTAATACTGCACATGCTGAATTAGAAAGATCAACAGCAAGATTGAACCAAATTATAGCTGACAATAGGCAGCTCTCTGATCATGTTTCTTCCTTAGAGAAGGAATGTGCATCATTGAGTCATGATTTAAGGACAACCCAACATATGTACCAGCAGGAGGTACGAGCACATCAAGAAACCCAGAGATCTCAATTGCTTTCGAAGCAGGAAGCTAACTTGGAATTAGTCAAAGGTGAGGCATACCGAACATCATTTACTTGTTACCCATTTTAACCAAAGTAATGCTAAATCCATTCATTGCAATAGGACTGTGCTAATGCCTACATCATTTAAACATAAATTTTTATCATATTTGTTTTGCATGCCTCAGGAACATTGGAGAAATTATTGGCAGGTATTGTGTATTTAGCTATGTTATATATCATTTATTAATGCTTAGAATTCTTAGAACCATAATAATAGCTTATTGGTGTTTGCTTTTTTATATAAGAGGGGGCAAGGGCTTCTTGTTGAATTGAATAACTATTCATAATATATATGTAATTTTGAAATATAATATATTTTAATATTTAATAGCACTACAAGCCAAATTGAATGAGGAAAAAACTGGTCGACAGAGAGCTGAAGCGGCTTCACAAGAGAAAGACAGACAGATGTCAATGTTAAGCGTGGACTACAGGCAAATGCAGCAGTGCCTGCAGAAGCTGGAGGGGGAAAACAGACAAGAAAGTGAAAAAGTAAGAAAATATTATAATTTATCTAGTTGTCAAATGATTGTATGCATCTCATTATGTGGCATGTTTTATTAGCTCAACCGAAGGCTTGCCAATGGTCTCATACCATAATATAGCTGTTTACCATCCCAAAATATTTATAAAATGACTACTACTAATGTGAACATTATGGTTTTGGTCTGAAGGGTGCCATAGCTAGTGAAATTACTGGCCAAATGAGACTTGACATCTTACGTCTCGAGGTGAAGAGCGTAATTGTAGTGCCGATCAGAATTTTTGGGATTTTCATTTTATATGATTGGCTAGGCTATTTAGTTAAAACAAACAATTTGCCTTACTAGAAATTGGTTATAAACGATATTGAGTTAAATAGGAAGAGCACCAACCTACATACATTATATAAAATTTAGATAAGATTTATACGTGTGTACATAGGTAGGAACACAATTACAAAAATAACCTGTCAAATCATACAAATACTCAATATATGGAAACAGCTCGATAATATGGAAAAAAATAATTTAATGTGAGCCATTAATGGTAGTATCAACCAGTCACCCCACACAGCATATGCAGCAAGCATTACCCATGGACCAACCAATTGCCTATCTCGCCATATCAATTATCCACAAGAATAACATTTTAGTGGGCAAAACAATGAAAACAAAAAGTCACTCTGAATGCAATGGAGAGGGCTCTGCTCAGTGTTCAGGGCGAGATCAGAGATTTGTTTTTTACTTAGATCATTGATTATACATTTAGATAGACTGTGACATCTGTGAAAACATCGAAAATTCACCTAGCCCACAACCCATTAGGAAAGGTAATGGGTACAAATTAGATCTTTCATTTACGGGTTCATGCAAGTGGCTAAAGCCAGTGGAGTTTGTCTATTCTATTCTATTCTTCCTACTATGGCTCCTGTGGAAGGTATACCACAAGTTTGCCAATATCACGTTAAGGTAGACCACCAAGCTTAGAGAATTCTTTTACTAATTTTAATGGTAGTGATTGGTGCTTAAGATTGAAACAAGTTTTATTTTGTTATACCTGAAACAATTATACATGCTGTTAGGACTATAAAGGACATACACAAATATAATTACTTAAATTATTTAATATAAGTTCTTACAACTTAATCTTATTTATTTTAATATATATATACAATAGGAGTGAAAACTAGGGAGAGGAGACATTTAAAGGAAGTTGGGCGGGGTACTTCAGCAGGTATAAAATTGTATAAAGAAGGTTGTGTTAAGGGACAATTGAAGAATAGATGATCCACGTTACCTTCGTCTAGGCCACATTGTGGAGTTTGTCAGGACTGGCAACGTGAAGACGTCAATATCTGCAGGAGAGGCGTCATTGTATATTATTTTGCTGAACATTGATGACCACTCCTCAGGTCATTGGTCTCCAAGCCGCATTGGAGCAGGAGCGTGCAGCACGATTAGCAGCAAGCGCGGAGACAGCAACTGCTGAGAGTGCCGCGCGGTCAGCGGCGGCCGAACGGGAGGCGCGCTCTCGAGATCTCATTGCTGCTAGAGCGGCGCTGCACGAGACATCGGAGAAACTTGCCGCAGCCACAGCAGAGAGAGATATGCACTATGCAAGGGTAAGTTTTTGCCCCTCTTATAAAATTGTTGTTAAAATCTTGTTGAAAAGTATAAACATATTCACAAACTTGGAGTAGATTTTCATTTGATACAAAAAATGGAAACTGAATAATATGTCTTAGTAAAGTCCTTAATATACTCGAGTTAATTGAATGTGCAGAGGTCAGGGTGACATATGCACATCACACCCTCCGTTAAGCAGTGTGGGGGCAATGCATCTTATAAAAACAGTTCTCACATACCTTCCAGCAGTGATTCTAGATAGTAAAGACTATTTGATTATAATTAAATAACTTTTGAGTAGGCTTACTATAGTATAGTAGGTTTTTTTTAACTTTTTAATTTATTTATGGGGGTAAACATACAGTGAAACATTAGATCGTACTAACTAAAGTACATTATTAAGTAATACTAAATGTGCCACCAGCACCGTTAACCACAGATTATTTTTAAATATTCAGTAAGATAAACATTACAAGGTGAAAAATATAGAGGGTAATGAGGCATGGTTCTTGTCTGGTTCTGCAAATACTGTTATATGATTAACGGCCGTTTTCAATAACGTATCTCTAGTTACGGATACATTACTATTACGGTTAAATGACAAGATCTTATCTATCCATAATTATGTCCAATGATTTATGTCGATAAGTTATTGAAATGTTAGTAAGCGTAAAAGGATAGATTTGTTAACTAAGGATGGATAGGTTATTGAAAACGGTCGTTAAAAGATGTGATGGGAGTTTCTTATCAGTTCTTCTCCCCTTATGAAAGCCCCTTTACGAACTCGTGTAGCTTCACGACGTATATCAATTTTTGTTGCAATATGTTATGTTATTGTTACTCCCTATGGTAGAATAAAATAGAATTATATTTATTTACCATAGGGTAAGGTTTAAGGTAAATAAATATATTTTTATTTCTCTACAAAACTATATGAATTGGAATGATTAATTTCTACAATGAAACATGGAGGCGAAATTCTTCTTATATATGATAATTTTGTAAAAATATTACAGTGAATTTTAGAATAGAAATTGCTCCATCCAATTATTCATGTACAATAAACAACTAGACTCACAATCATGTGCATTGTCTGAAGCGAAATACTGCCTACGCGTCTATTACGCAGAGTTTGCGTTCAGTTGTGTTTCGACCGCGCTTTGAATATAACGCCACGCAATGATAGTGTTAAGTGAAAATCTGTCCAAATAATCGCATATTATTCAAACTTAAACGGTTCGAGTGTCCCAATTCAGGTTAGTGCTCGTTTAAATTAACTAACTTGACGTTTTTCATCATTTTGCTAAAAGAAAATACATCCCCGACTACCATCACACGATACCGATCGCACCATAACAATGAGGTCCTTATAAGCGTCTACAATAGACTGAACATTATTGCCACGAAATAAGGTGTTAATTTGAACAAATGTTTGAATGTTATCTGTACAAGTTATTGTATACGTATATACAACGCCGCTCGGACATTTTTTTATGACCTTTTAATAGGCGATTAGGAGTCTAGTTGTCTATTGTACGTCAATGCGTCCGATGTACAGTTTATTAGCCGACAAACATCAAAATGAACATACCTAGACAGTAGGTACTCTACATTTGATATTGTTGTCTCTGTCTGCCTAATAGAGTGTAACAGAGATAAATTATACTCAAGTCTACTTGAAACATATTCATGGGCTGAACTATTACATCAGGCATTTTCCCATAATGTTATTATATTATTATGTGTGTAAAATTTATTACGTTATTACGTCACCTCATACTTAAGAAGGGCTAGGTAACCTATAAGTTATTTCTAATAGTGACATAATATATCAGTAACATGAAATGGTTGACTCAGGCATGTTTCAATTCCATTGAAAAAGTAAGTATTTTTTATAGAAGAGAAGGACAAACGAGCGTACGGGTCACCTGACGTTAAGTGATCACGGCAGAGGAGTTACAGGAGCGTTGCCGGCCTTTTAGTAAGGTATCCATGTCGTATCATCCTGTAAACACCGCACAGGAAGCTCATTCCACAGCTTGGTTGTACTTATAGGGCTGAGATTAATAGAGAGTATTTAGACTTTACTTACGTAAAACTTAGCTGAGAGTGAAGTCTGAGCAAAGTCTAAGTACGTTCAATAGCTCTCAGCCTAAGGCGGCGGTTCCACCAGAGATGTGCGAGGGAAATGTGTCGTGCGAGGATGTCTAGCTGTGCTGTGAAAATGTGTCGACGGGGGTGCGCATTGTATGCTGGCTGGTACAGTATGTCGCAAATCTCGCAACACATCCGTTGCACACTTCCCTCGCACACATCCCTCGCACAGATCTCTCGCTTGTTTCCTATACGCGAAAATCTAGCGCCGCTGAGCCGTTTCCACCAGAGCTGTGCTGACCGAGGCGAGGTAAATGAAGCGATAGTATTGGTTCTTAACAAACAAATCCCTCGCTACACATCCTCGCACATCTCTGGTGGAAAAGCAGCCTAACAGTGATGTCTGTGTACGTAAATTAATTGATGTAATTCGCAAATTTTACGTATGCCTTGCTAACGAAAGCTGAACCTAGCAATAGGCGGCAAATTCAAAACTTCATATGGTATAAATGATTTTGATAGTTTTTTATTTTCTTTTGATAATTCCTTACCGGTTATTATGTAGGTAATGGTTTTGGTTTTTAAATTTTATACAATAATTTATTACATGATTCTTGTACTGTTATTGGGACATATGGGATAATAATGTTATTGGGACATAATTTACGTTACGTGATGTTCGTCTGGTCCCTTATTATTATAAAAAGAAACCTCATATAATCACAAACTTTATCTCTTTACAATCTTTTTCTATAAACATTTCGTGTCACTTCGTTTGTCCGCGACGGACACCTAAACAACTGTACGGATTATAATCAAACTGTGCACACTGTGTGCAGTTTGATCCAAATTGAAACAGAATAGTTTTTATTTTGATTTCGTGACCCTTAATATTTTTGAATTTCAAATTTTATTTCTTTGACATTTTGACAGTATTTTATGGCAAGAATAGAGAAAATAATTCGTTTACAGATTGATTTTCTACAAATTTCCTTGTTAACAAGATATTTTAAATGATGTAATACTAGCTGACCCGACAGGCGTTGTTCTGTTCATAATAAAAAAAAAACAACTCCTGCGGGTGGAATTTCGTAAAATCGGTTCTTTTAGTTGACCTCTACTCGGCGAAAGAAATATTCCCACAAAAATTTCAATTTCAATTGCTGTTCGTAAGTCTCGCTAAAAATCGAGAACGGCTGGACCGATTTGGCTAATTTTGGTCTTGAATTATTTGTGGAAGTCCGGGGAAGGTTTAAAAGGTGAATAAATATGAAAGTGTTCGGAATTAAATGAAAACAACAATTTTGTTTTCCTTTGATGTGGCCCCCGTCGTCCGATATTTGTTTTGTATGGACATATTTTCTATGAGAGAATTTATTGACGCACGGTTTGACAGTTCTGCTGTAAAACAATTTTATTACAACAACAGGGAGCATATTTTACGAAATAATTCTTGATGTTATGATATATTACTGACAAAGTCATAAAAAACATTATTTTATTTGTTATATACAGAAGATCGTCTGTCGGGTCAACTAGTCTCTTATATATATTTATGTAATATATGCACTTGTTTAGGTGACGCGATGCTCACCAGTCACCGCTCACCGGCTAGTGTTTGTATAGAATAGTTCATCTCGCCGAATTAGCCCGCGGTTATGACGTCAGTCCCGACATATTGTGACTCACCGTATAAGCCGCTCGCACAAACAAAGTTTTACCTTATATGTAAGAAAAGCTAGCTGTGTTTGCGCACTGTACTTACAAACTAACGGCTTATTGCTTTCAAGTTAAACGGATTCATGTTCGCAAATAAGATGACTCTGACATGCGCGGAACAAGGAATCATCACGCGAACTAGTATTTTTTTAAAGAAATTAAGGGTCGAGACGAGCAGGACGTACAGCTGATGATAATTGATACGCCCTTTCCATTACTATCCTTGGAAAACCTAAAAATTCTGAGTAGCACTATTACTGCGCTCGTCACCTTGAGACATAAGATGTCAAGTCTCATTTGCCGAAACACAGTAATGTTTACGCATTACTGCTTCACCGCAGAAATACGCGCCGTTTTTAGGGATATATATCCCTAAAAAAATACTAGACGGTGACGTCAGGGTGCGCTTCTGTAAGTGTAGAGCGTCATTGTCGTTAATATAATTATATTGAACCATTGATGGAATGTTGGTGACGTAACACATTACAAGCTTTATTCATAAAGAACCCGACTGTTAGATTGCTCGAACCAATACGCCGTGTCGAAGTAAAACTAATTTAAAACCTTAACCTGTACACGTGAATAAAATTTCACTAAATAATTTAAATCTATATATATATATCTCTATATATATATATATATATCTCTCTATATATATATTTCTTGTGTGCGTGTGTATGTCACTGAACTCCTCCTAGACGGCTGGTCCGATGTTGATGAAACTTTCTGTGTGTCTTCAGGTGGATTCGAGGATGGTTTAGATTCACAATTGAACTATCTCCTAAACGGCTGGATCGATTTTGATGATATTTTTGTGTGTTCCAGTGAATTTTAGAATGGTGTGCGTTTTCAGGTGGATTCGAGAATGGTTTAGATTCACAATTAAACTACCTCCTAAAGGGCTGGACCGATTTTGATGATTTTTTTGTTTGTTTCAGTGAATTTGAGATTGGTTTAGATTCTCAATTCCGTCCATATTACATAATTCTCCTCCTCATGTGTATGTTGGTGAACTCCTGAACGGATGGACCGATTTTTCAAATTTCAGACGTGTGTACAGGACGTCTGTCGGGTCCACTAGTATATATATATAAATGAATTTCTGGTCGTTAGTCTCGCTAAAACTCGAGAACGGCTGGACCGATTTGGCCAATTTAGGTCTTGCATTATTTGTGGAAGTCCAGAGAAGGTTTAAAAGGTGAATGAATACGAAAATGTACGGAATTAATGTGTCTTTGTGCTTTGATGTGTCCCCCGTCGTTCACAATCACAAATCGAAAGAATAATTTAAAATTAATAACTAATTAGAATCTTTGTATCGTTCTCCGGAGGTAAAAAGAAACTTAATTTTAGCTACCTACCATAGTTGGTAGATTTTATGTACGATTTAATATTTGGTAGGTCTGAGAATCGGTCGTCATCTATTTTTTATGCCCCAATTTTTTTTCTTATTACTTTATATGATAATACAACGTTTGCTGGGTCAGCTAGTATTTAATAAATAATAATATGCTATTTTTTTTTAATCCGTTCATAATTAGCTAAAGTTATTGAGATAATTGAAAATCTATCCCTCATTTTTCCACCTTTAGGTCCGTGATAGACTTAAAATAAAATTAACAGGAGCACCATTGATAATTGCGTTAAAATCTGTTCACATTTTGCGGAGAAATGGAGTAAGACACACACATGAATATAAAATAGAGATGCATTGAGAACCTCCTTCTTTTGCGAGTAAGGTTAAAATATAATGGCATAATAATGTGGTTTTTTTTTGTATGGGAGAGGACGGTTTGTCCTCCTAGAGGAGCGTACAGGTCACCCGATGTTCAATGATCACCGCCGCCCACATTCTCTTGCGACACCAAAGGAATCACAGGATCGTTGCCTGCCTTTTAGAAAAGTATACGCGCCTTTTATAAAGGTACCCATGTCGTTTCGTTCCGGATACACCGCACAAGGAAGCTCATTCCACAGCTTTGTAGTACGTGGAAGAAAGCTCCTTGAAAACCGCATTGTGGAGGACCGCCACACATCGGCGGAATTTGGCGGCAGGGATCAATAATATTATTATCTTAATAAAATATAAGATAATCATTTTACAGTAATGAGGCTGCTAGCTCAAAATTCCATTTACAGTTTGAGGAACACTAGGGCCTTAGATGATTTATACGTCTGGATAGACTGAGACAGCTGTGAACATGATTGTGGGAAAAAATGAATGAGGTTGATAGTTAACTACTATTTTGAGTAATGCACTCACACTTACTCAAAGTGACATACAAATCGCGAGTGTAAGACGTAGCTAGTTACGCACACAACAATAATAAACCTTGCCTGTTTTTATATGTTATCTAGCAGCAAAAGGCTCTATCTAGATAGAGCCGTATGATTTATCTAAGGGACTATCAAAATTTGATTTTTTTTTAAATATTATCATTCGGTCATTCATTGAATAACGTACACGGCGTTACTTCCGTCATATTTGTCGCGCCTGAAGCGAGTTTACTTCAGTAAATCTATCTTCGTGAAAGGTCGTCCACAGTGCGGTTTTCAAGGAGCTTTCTTCCACGTACTACAAAGCTGTG
This sequence comes from Leptidea sinapis, assembly GCF_905404315.1. NCBI lineage: Eukaryota > Metazoa > Arthropoda > Insecta > Lepidoptera > Pieridae > Leptidea > Leptidea sinapis. The sequence continues at coordinate 5,748,059 of NC_066281.1, read as the reverse complement.
GAATGAACTTCCTTGTGCGGTGTTTCCGGGACGATACGACATGGGTGCTTATCTACAAAAAAAAGCGCGTACACCTTCCTTAAAGGCCGGCAACCTAACCAACCCACCAACCAACCAATCCTGTGATTGCTCTGGTGTTGCAAGAGAAAGTGGGCGGCGGTGATCTCTTAACACTAACTGACCCGTACGCACGTTTGTCCGCCTTTTCCATAAAGAAAAGGTTTATCATATAAATAAACACAGGTCGGGCGATTGTTTACAAGAGTTGCAATCTATCACGGAGTTATGTTTGTGTTGTTTGTTACATTGTTTGTTGGGCGCGGCGAATGCAATAACTCGTCGCGAACTGTGCTAACTGCTACCAATTAGTCGCGATAGTGTTATCGTGTGGAGAGTTCGGCTAATTAATTTGATATCGAGAGGTTATTTCTTGCGCCTACTGCCCTCTTATTAATTGTACACAGTGTCCCTATTGCGTGTCTCAGCTGGCTGCTCGTGATACTCTTCTAACTTCACCAACTATACCTTTGGTCCGTCCTGTCTGTTTGGCCAATTCTAAAACGCTGCTATTTTTTGATTATTATACTTCTTTTGGCGCGTGTGGAAATAGTAGATTGTTAACCGAGGGTCGAAAGAATCAGTTCCCGAGGTATTTAGACTAGGCTATAGTCCGAGTAGGAATTGATTTTTTTACCCGCGTAAGCACTCTACTTTTCATTTCGAATATGAGGAAAATAAAGCTATTTGTGTATCTAAACTATTCATAGATAATATGTAATAATATTAGTAGTACCTATTTAAAATTAATTGTCAAATTAGGACAATTTATGTTGACTTTTTGAATTTTAAAAATGGAACTCACCGCGTAATTGTTGCGGCTTATTCCGCTCAAAGAAGTTTGTGCTTAGTTCACACTGGCTGTTTAGAAAATCACATGGCCGCAGCACTTTTATAATTAGTTGTTTTTTTACATGAAACTCTTCACAGCTGACAGCAGTTCTATTTTTAAAGTTCATTCCGGCTCTTAGGTGGGAAGCAATTTGTATGAGTTTTCCCCTCTCTGTGGAGGGAAGCAACATTTTCTACCCAATAATCAGATCAAACCGTTGCTTTCCGAGTGTGAGAAATGAAAAAATAATTACTAGAGTCAATTTGTCCGATGCGAGCGCACGCCGTCACATAAATTAGACCACAATAAATAAAATGGTCCACATTCAAACACTACAAAAGGCAGGTCTTGTCACCAACGATGTGACTGCGTGCACCGAAGAGCTGCTCGAATTATTGCGTGCGCGTTGCGTAGAGACGTGGCTTCATGTTGTGTCTTCTACCGCATTTATAATGGGGTGTGATTAACCTTTGCACGGAACGCCACAAACTTAGATAACAGTTGGTGGCTCCTTTGCACAGGATGCCGGCTAGATTATGGGCCACAACAGCGTCTATCTGCCGTGAAGCATTATTGCGTTTCGGTCTGTAGGGCGCCGTAGCTTAGGAAATTACTGGGCAAATGGGACTTAACATCTTATGTCTCAAGGTGACGAGCGCTCTGATTTTTTGGGTTTTTCAAGAATCCTAAGCCGCATTGCATTTTAATCGGCAGGGCGTATCGATTACTTTCAACTGAACGTCATGCTCGTATCGTTCCGTATTGTCATGTATTATCTGGATATGTGGCGTGTGGTTTCCTCCTCAGTGCCGTTTTCAGAGAGCTTTCTGCCACATGGGAACAACCAAACGATGGAATGAGCTTCCTTGCACGGTGTTCCCACAATGGCACGACATGAGTTCCTTAAACAAACCGCGTACACCTCCCTATTTTTGTTGCATCACTTCACATATATTATAATTGAAATGATCTGTAAACCATGAAGTTGTTGTCAATGTTGATTTAAAATAGCGGCAATGAGTTTCTTGCCACTTCTTGTATTTTAAGCTCAACCTCTTCTGAAGTGGTGGTAAATGTACAAAGAAAAAGGAAAGTTTTGATATTCATACGTGTGATTCCCTTGACCTAATGAATAAAGTGATTTGGATTTGATGACAAGGTTGGCGATGCTCCAGTGATTCCTCTAGTAATTCCTGTATTCCTCACTTAACATCAGGTGACCCGTATGTTTGTCTTCTTACGTATAAAAAAAAATTTAATAGGACCAACGGCAAAAGTGTGCTTAAAGACAATGTAGGTACCTAAGTACACTTTTCTCCTTACGGCCGTTCCCAATATTCAGTCTTTCTCCGGTTGTGGCCTACTTGAGATAAAAATCGTAACTATCGTTGACTTTTCTGTCCCAATAAACTTATCGACGGTCAATCACTTTATCCGTACACGCTGTCTGTCAATGGGACGACGTATAGCTTACCAGAGATAGAAGTTTGTATAGAAATTTCAATTCACGCGACCCAATATAAGGCGATAAGAATGACTTATCGGGTATATTGGGACAGCTTCAGATTATTGACAGCTAATTACTGACAGTAGAAGGTAGTAATTTATCTCTATCTGTAGATAGTATATTTGGAACGGCCGTTAGTCGTGTGTCAACTGTCACTCTCCGAATCAAATCTAAACTTAATAAATGTTTTACATTGCTGCTTATTGACAAGGAATATTTTAAACAACTGGAGTAAATGCGGCAATGTATAGATGTACTAGTCGAAGATTAGTGTATTTTGGTGGTGTGGTGTTTTTTTAACCGACTTCAAAAAAGGAGGAGGTTCTCAATTCGTCGGTATTTTTTTTTATATTCGTTACGAACGATTTTGATAATTATTTTTTCAGCTGAACCGATTTTGAAAGCTGGTGCTTCCTGTGACCAAAAATACCAAAATACAATGGGACCTCCATTGTATTTTGGTCCAGATCTGACAATGGCATCGATGAGAAAACCATAAAAGTCTTAAATTTGCTATACATAGGTATAGCAAAGTGGATAATAAATTTACGAATAACTCAATATCGCGCCAACCGATTTCGATGATTTTTTTATTAGAAAGCATATACTTCAAAGATAGTTTGGTGAGTTTGGTTAGGTTCTGATAACGGAATCCATTACAAAGTAACGGAACACTGTCTGTAATCAAATTGCATAGTACTTACGTTCATTGCTGTATTGAAAAATTTAGTATATTTACACATACTTAGACAAATTGTTGGTTAGTGTACTTCAAATTCACTAAAAATCATAAAATAACAAAAAAAAATAACCGCCTTTAAAAACCAATACAATAGATATAATGTGCACTAAAAAGTATAAAAATAATTGAGTTACGATTATTGTAATTTTTGGAGTCGGTGTCACCCAAGATAGGTTTGTTACTACATACATAGTTATAGGTGAGATGTGCTTGAGTCGTGAGGAGGCAAGAGGCGAGAGCGGGTTGCGGCGGAAGGACACCTATTCCGAAAATTACAATAATCGTAACTAGAATAAGATTAATCATTCAGATTGTGTAAAAAAACGCAATTATTTTTATACTTTTTAGTGCACATTATATCTATTGTTTTGGAATAGTGTTTTTTGTAAAAAAAAAATTATGGTGTAATTTGTGGCATGCTCCATATTTCGGCTTTGTTTTTATAGGACGCGATTTGCCTATGTATAGAACGTGAATGGCGCTTCACCATTTCAATTATGGAGTGACAGTAAAATTTGTTGCCCTATAAAACTCGTTAGTCGCACTCGAGGTCACCCAATATCGGCCATTGGCGATACTATTTACATCGCGAACGCATTATATTGGGCCGTGGGCAGGACCGTCACCAATAATAGAATCACATCTAGACACTTTCTAAATTGATCCCGTGATACGACGCGAAATGTGCCATTTTCGACGACGTTCGCGTCCTTTGGCAGATTCCAGTGGCGACCATTTTTACAGCCAATTAAGTACACATGTAAGGCTGGGTTGTATCATATAAGCTGTTCTAGTTAAGGTTTAAGACAAATTTAACGTTAACAGTAACGCTGACTTTAACGTTACTGCAGAATGTGTTGAACCATCGTATTCCTTGGCATAGTTAAAGTTAAAAAGTGAAATATCAAGTCGATATCGAATATTTATTTGGAACTTTTGACAGATCGCTAAAATTTAACAATAGATTTAATTTAATTTGGTCGTTCCATTCCCAATCTGTGGTATCATTAAGAAATTCATTTTTTCATTGTAACCTCTACCATGTGGTAGAGGTTTCCAAAGGAGCCTCCCACTATGTAGTGGGAGGCTCCTTTGCACATGATGCCGGCTAGATTATGAGTTCAACAACGGCGCCTATTTTTACCGTGAAGCAGTAATGTGTAAGCATTATTGTGTTTCGGTCTGAATGGCGCCGTAGCTAAATTAATTACTGGGCATATGAGACTTACGTCTCAAGGTGACGAGCGCAATTGTAGTGCCGCTCAGAATTTTTGTGTTTTTCAAGAATACTGAGCGGCAATGCATTGTAATGGGCTGGGCGTATCCATTAACGTATTACCATCAACTAAACGTCCTGCTCGACTTGTCCCTTATTTTCATAAAAAAATCATACAATGCCCGTAAAATCGCACGACAATTAACTCGTATTAAAATACAATTTCACGCTTCGGATGATATAAAAAGACAACGCACGCAATCCCAGTAAGTAGGCACTTCAACAGCTAAACACTATTTCCACGAATTATAACAATATGTATTCTATTAGGTATTGTAAACAAGAAGCCGACTCGATAAAAAGCTTTATTTATTGCACAGTTCGTAATGTCTTTGTGTGTTTCCTGCTCGTCTTCGTTGCTTCACGATAATCAATGTTGAATCTAGTTTGCATTAGCATAATATTAATACCAATAAAAGCCTTAATTCGCTGAACATACTACATTTTATGTATATTATGCTCTTTTAGGCGATGTATATGCTTTTACAACAAGATCCCAGAAAAAAACGTTTGTGTGATAAAGATTAAAATTACTGTATTAATGATACCGCAGATTGGAAATGGAGCGACCGCCCTCAGGCTATTAAATAATAAGTTGAACTGTACGATACTACTTTGTAACCATATTTTTTATGAAAAAAAGAAGTCCGCTGAGTTTGTTACGCCCGTTCTTCTCAGGTCTCAGTCCTACTTTTTGGAAGGGGTCAATAAGTTTTTAATTTAATAATCAGATTTTCTTAAATCTTTATGTAAAATTAAATTAAATATCTATTTCTATCTTCAATAACCACTTTATTGGTCAGGTATTCTTTCGGCTTGGGCCTCCTCCAGTATCTTCCACTTATCTCTTTCTCGAGCTAACCTTCTCCATCCTGTTGGTAAATCGTCCTCCCATCTTTTAAATTGAAGTCCTCTTTACCTTTTTCCACTCCTAAAGCACCACTTTAATTCATTTGTCCATTTTCATTTGTCATCATAAGTCCAGTCCAATTCCATTTGAGTTTTCTAATTTTCTCTAATACATCGCTTACCTTTGTTACTTTCCGTATTATTGAAGTTGTCCACCGATGCCCTAGCCTTACGTTTTACATACTCCGTTCCACATTGCGTGGACTAAGGGTTGTTGGTTGTATTTACTCGTAGCAGACCAGGTTTGGCTCCCATAAGTGACACAAGGGAGGATGCTCATGTTCATTTTCATTTCATTTATTTATTATTAATAATAAATACATACATTCTTCATGCCTAATATTAATTTACAGTGTCGGTTTCAAAAACAGAAACAAAGAGGCACTTTTAATGTATTAAATTCCTCTGGATGGCTCACTTGGAAACCCTGTGCAGAGCAAACCAGGGATTACCGTTGTCTGCTTTGTAATTTTATTTAATATTAATATTGAATGAAATAGAACTAAAACTGACAACTAAAACAATATTTATCTGACTTTAAAGTATACCTATATTATAATAAGACACTTTATTAAATTAAATAGTAATAGATAATGTCGCACCTACAATTTACTTTTCACAAACATTGTTATTGTTTCGTTCTTAACTGTTTCTTTTACGGCCCTTCCCAATATACTATCTACAGATAGAGATAAATTACTACCTTCTACTGTCAGTAATTAAGCTGTCAATAATCTAAAGCTGTCCCAATATACCCGATAAGTCATTCTTTTCACCTTATATTGGAACGCGTGAATTGCAATTTCAGATACGATGAGATAACGTCGATAAGTTTATTGGGACAGAAAAGTCAACGATAGTTACGATTTTTCATCTCAAGTAGGCCACAACTGGAGATAGACTGAATATTGGGAATGGCCGTTAGTGTCCAGTACCGCTTCCAAGTGTTGCTTATTCTTTTTTCTATCTGTTTGTTTAGATTGTTAATATTTTATTGATATCTACATAACGTGCTCAGTTCGTCCCATGTTTTTTACGACACTGATATTAAATGACACAAGTCCGACATTAAACAACGGTCCAACAATAGTTCTCTTAATTGATAAAAACATTCCAACAGCGCCGGCGTCTATTTTTATGAAGTGTATCGTAATGTAACATGAATCTCCAGTTAATTATTCAATACTGCCCTGCTTACTTATTTATTTATGAACTACCCACAGAATTACCTGTGATACTTACACTTTAACCATTCGATGGTACTACGCGGAAACTATTTATTAAAAATCGTAAAATACGGATACAACACAATAATACTCTTTGAAAACGTTAAAAAAGCGTCCAAGTGCGAGTCGGACTCGTCCATGAAGAGTTCCGTAGCAGCAAGTATCATAATATAAAAGTTCTAGTGTATTTTTTTAAATTAAGTTATTGATAATTGACATAATACATCTACTTACCAAGTTTCAACAGTTGTAGTTGTTATAGTTTCGGAAAAAAGGGGCTGTGACATACGGACAGGCAGACAGACATGACAAATCTATAAGGGTTCCATTTTTAGCCATGTGGCTACGGAACCCTAAACAACCGAGATATTTATAATTATTTTAATCATATGTTTGTGATATCGCTCTTGTAGAAAATGAAAGCAGGTTTCACAAAACTTTGTAACTGTTCATCTATATATAAGAAATATTATTTGGAAAATTATTTGAACTTTGTCAATAACAGGAAACCTCATTGTAATCGATTTGGCGATCAATTGCTCTATAGTCTATAGGTGTCCCCGGCCAACGAGCAGGTGTGTGAACGTTAAATATAATATTGAAAAAAAAAATGATAATTTTCGGTTACCATGCTTCACGCTTGGGTAAGCGTTTGTTCACTTCAAATGCTCAAAAAATGAAGTCAATGAACCGACTTCGTGCGGTAAAATGTACGTAAATAATGAGTTAATTTAATCAAATGTGAAACGTGTGGCTAGTTAGCAATTAGGTTAAAAATAATTTGAGGCTATATTTATATTTAAATACTAGTGGACCCAACAGACGTTGTCCTGTACACATGTCTTAAATTTGAAAAATCGGTCCAGCCGTTAGGAGCAGTTCACTAACATACACATGAGCAGGAGAATTATATTATATGGGCGGAATTGAGAATCTAAACCAATCTCAAATTCACTGAAACAAAGAAAAAAATCATCAAAATCGGTCCAGCCGTTTAGGAGGTAGTTTAATTGTGAATCTAAACCATTTTCGAATCCACCTGAAGACACACACCAATCTCAAATTCACTGGAACACACAAAAATATCATCAAAATCGGTCCAGCCGTTTAGGAGGTAGTTCAATTGTAAATCTAAACCATCCTCGATTCCCCTTGAACTTACAAAAAAAATTCATCAAAATCGGTCCAGCCGTCTAGGAGGAGTTCAGTGACATACACACGCACACAAGAAATATATATATAAAGATACTTTTGTTAGTAGCACTAACTTACACTGTCTTATAAGGTCGTCTCTTCTTCTAACTTATTAGACGTTGAGTATTTTTGTTGCGTCACTTTACATATGTTGTACCAAAAAAAAATATTGAATTAGGCGTTACTTTGCGGAAATCCATAATTATACAAATGATTTAAGTGCTCTTTAGTGTTAATTCCGCCAATATTTGTTTTTAAAACAACACTGACTGAATTTCAGTCTCGTGCCAGATTTTGGCGAGACAACACGTCCTGAGGATACGTGCGAAACACGTGTCGAATTGTTTTAAAAACAAATATTGGCGGAATTAACACTAACGAGAACTTAAATCATTTGTATAAATATGTTGTACCGATTAAGTTAATGAGTTCAAAATCACTATATTGCCACTGCAATGAGTTTCATCTCACTTCTTCTCATTAAAGCTCAACCAAGCTGCATTGTAATGGGCAGGGCGTTTCAATAACCAGCAGCTGAAGGTCCTGCTCATCTCGTCCCTTATTGTCATAAATGATCATCAATATTAGTTAGTAGATTTAGTAGTAGTGTAACAGAGATCTTTGAGCTATGAAAGTTAATTCTAGTATTTAGAAGCAAGCTCGTACCCATCCTCATAAAAAAGCGTTCTTACGTAGTCAACAAAATCAAATATTCTTTATTCATACAAGAACGAACAATCAATAGGTCGACCATATTAGCCCAATTCAATTTGTAAATTTGTGCAATCGATGTATCTACAAGAATGTTGCAAAAATATGCAGTTTCAAGAAAATAACAATCAAATCAAATCAAAATCGCTTTATTCATGTAGGTCAAGGAAATAATACTGTCTTGTGAATGTTAAATTTTTTTTCTTTTTACATTTACCACCTTTTCGGAAAAGGTTGCAGAGCTTTAAGGCGAAGAGTAAGCAGAAAACACAAGACAAGTTTTGTGGTGAAAGTATAGCATTTCGAGCTATGAACACTACTTAATCCTGTTACACATATCCTTAAGTCTTATTTGTAGGTTGCTAATGCTTGCTGTTGGTTATAGTTAACACTGCCGAGCCTTTTTGAACTACCACATTTCTTTGAAGTTAAACAAGTTTTTTGGCATGGCGTGACGCATTTGTTTGGTACTTCTCTCAGAAAAGTTATTCTTATAGCTTGTACATTTTTGTGTACATTCATTTATTCAGATAAGTAATGAATAACGAGGATTGTAAGCATATAAACTGTTTTCCACCCAAGAATTTTGAAAATATTGGCTTTGTTACATAGATGGCGGGCCGGCAGCCGTGAACTCATATCGCTCAAGGTCGCTGGCATTTAGTGTGTGTCGCGTTAATGAGAAGAAGCAATTACAATGCGGTGCCGCTCAATTCCTTTTTGATCCTGAAATTCTGAGCGGAGTTGCAATTGCGCTTTTGTCCTTGGAGACAATTTATCATCCCGATCGGTTCAGTAGTTTTCGCAGTAAAATCGAAAAATAAATCATTAGTTTATTTGTATAGATTTATATATACTTACTACTCAAATGCTTCTTTTAAATTAAGTACGACCGAAGGCTGTACTCAATGACAAGCTGTGATAGAACTTGAAACATTTTATAGTTTGTTAGAAGTTAGAAGACGACAGACGTTGTTCTGTATATAATAAATAAAACAATGTTTTTTATTATTTTGTCAATAATATTTCATAACATCAAGAATTATTTCGTAAAATATACTCCCTGTTGTTGTAATGAAATTGTTTCACAGCAGTACTGTCAAGCCGTGCGTCAATAAATTCTCTCACAGAAAATATGTCCATACAAAACAAATATTGGAAATAAAAATAATTATGGGTCCCAAATCGAAATAAAAAGTATCCTATCTCTCAAGTTGGACTAAACTGCACTCCATGAAGTAATCCCCATTAAAATCCGTTCATTGGTTTAGGGAGTCCATCGCAGACAAACAACGTGTCACGTAATTTATATATATTAAGATATATTACGAAAGAGCAAGATAGATATCATTTATATGTAGTTGTGTTAATGTACTGTTTAATTTTTAACCGACTTCAAAAAGGAGGAGGTTATCAATTCGATCGATATTTGTTTTATGTATGTACACCGATTACTCTGAGATTTATAATCTGATTTTCGTAATTCTTTTATTTGATGCGGAATAGATGCCATTTGGTCCCATAAAAATTTTACATAGTTTGGCCCAGTAGTTTTAATTTTATGAACATTTATATGAAAATTTTCTTCTACCTGGATGACATAATTGTTTCCTGTGCACGGCTTTTTTTTGAAGTTTTCAGGTTGATTATATATTATTATTAACTGACACTAAATCTAAAACAAAAAAAAATATAACTATAATTTTTATTTTTTACACCTCTTATGCAAAGCTTTACCTTTATTATTAATAAAATACTATTATTTGTATGTGCTACATATTGATAGGTTTTAGAATAATAAATTACGTACGAGGGTAAGATCCAATATGTGAGCTCCAAGCTGTATCCTTGAAATGAATAAAGCTTTTTAGATATTATGTCGTAAATAATATAAAATGTAAAGGTGTGCAAAGCCTTTCAGTCTTCTGATATTTACGGATGGAATTTTGGCCAATGTCGAACGACACTCACTCTTAAAATAAGTTCAATCTGTTTATTTTCATTAATAGTGTGTATTTGACATAATTATCTCATTTTACTCCACGTCTGAGAATCAATATATTTTTTATGACAATTAGGGACGAGACGAGCAGGATGTTCAGATGATGGTAATTGATACACCTTGTCCATTACAATGGAGTGCCGCTCAGGATTCTCGAAACACCTAAAAATTCTGAGTGACACGTTAGATGTTAAGTCTCATTTGCCCAGTAATTTCACTAACTACGGCGCCCTACAGACTGAAACACAATCATCATTGCATCTCGTTTGTATTTCTACAATCTTATTAGCTTAGCTTTTATCGCGTTACACCCACTAAAGTCAGAATCGACCGATTTGACCATTATTTATATTATGTTCTTGACGAGCTGAAAAAATCAATAATAATAATCAGTAAAAATCAGAAATAGTAAGCTTAGGATAATATTTTCAAGTACTCACTCTATGTTTGTCCAGCAATCGGTGGTTTGCGTACCCTTAGTAGCTATAATAAACATTTCTTACCAACAGATACATTCGTCTAATCTAAAAACTTCCAAAAAAGCAAATAATTTCAAATATTATGTAGTCGAGGATTTGATATTAACTTAAGCGATACTTACATACATACACACACAAGCACAACACAAAATTTTTATAAGTATCTTAAAGAGTGTGAACCTGTAATTGGCAATCGGCCATCGTGTATCAGTTTTGTAATTAGTTCATGAAACAGAAACAGTTTTGTAATATTTCATGTCCTGTTGGTTCGGTAAATTAAAAAAAAAATAGAACATTTTGTTGGACAGTTTGGCCACTCTGTGTTTCAATAACGACTATAATTCCAATGATATATTTCGAAAAATAGCTGTCTTTTCCAGCAATGTATTTTGGAAGCCCCAAGTACTACCCTACGTAATCATTACTGCATTAACTTTCGTCCGGAATAGGACGAATTGTTTAACTTTTTTTGATGAGATTGGAGCAGAAATAATCATAAAGGTCATAAAACCATAGGAGTCCAAGATGTGCTCAACTGACCTTATGCTTGACTTATATATATATTAACAAAATTATGATGAACACATTTATTTTGGACAGGACAGCTTCTGTCTGGGGTAGTAGGAGCGGACAATTAGATATTCATGACTGAATGTACAAATTTAATTTATAATCACCAAAAAGATATAGACGATGCGGGCCTCGATACCGGGACCTCCGATAATTTCGATCCGTTTAATTTGTTTAATTAATCGCAGAAGTGAGGGATGTCGCTTTATAAATAACAAATATTTAGATTAACAAGAGCGACATCTCAAGTCAATTTCCTGATATGCAAATATTGGGGTTGAGCAGGTTATCAACTGTAAAGTAGATCCTGTAGATGAAGCCCCAAGAGAGTTGAACAAAGCATATAAGATTTATTAACGAAACGTTGGCAAGAGCGCTCGCACGGTGAGAGTCGGAGAGGTCGCGGGTTCGAGGCTCGAATCTTATACATTTTAAAAATAACAAATTGTTTAAATAGCTGAATGGTTTTTTTGCAGAGTGAGGAGTTGCGCTCCCAGCTGGAGAGCGAGCAGCACTATTGCGTGATGTACCGCACCCAGGCCAACGAGGCTCGCGCGCAGCTGGACGAGAGCGCCCGGGCCACGCGGGACCTGGAGCAGGAGCGAGCGAGCCTCATGCACCAGCTGCAGCTGGCCATCGCGCGGGCCGACTCGGAGGCGATAGCGAGGTGGGTGGGGGACGACTGTGGGGACAGTCGCTGAAGAGTTATCACGGTCTAACTCTAATTATAACTAATGAGGCGGTATTTTTCAAATTCAAATATTTTTATTCAAAATAGCATGTGATATCACTTTTTGAATGTCAAAAACTATCACCCATTCCAAAAAGAATGCCTCAGACCTGAGAAGAACGGGCGCAACAAACTCAGCGGGCTTTTTTTTACATCGAAAAAATATGTTTACAAAGTAATATTGTACATTTAAACTTATTATTTAATAGCCTGAGGGCGGTCACTCCATTCCCAATCTGTGTAATCATTAAGAAAATCATGTTATAGTAACCTCTACCACACAAACATTTTTGAATATCGTAATACATTTGTTTTGAACATTTTCTGGGATCTTGTTTAAAAGCATATACATCGCCCCACAAAAGAGTTACTAACTCGACATGGTTATGTCGGTTGAGTAGTAGGCATTATAAGTTTATGTTTGTTAATTGAATATTATAGGTATGCCTATTTTGGGGCAAGATTATTTGTGTTGCAATATAAAAAAAAAATAAACAACACCAACAGAATCACGGAAGGTTGCAGTCTTTAAGATGCATGTATACGATTTCTTAAGGTACTCATGTAGCATCGACCTGGAAGTATCGCGCAGGGAATTTCATGTTGTCTTAGTATATGGACCACTCCATTAATTGTTTTTTCGAAGCCTCATTAAACCAATCCTAATCAAGCCGCCATTCAAGAGGAGTGTACCAGATGTAAAACAACTCAGATACATGAGTTTGTGGTTAACACGAAAACTTGAGTCTTTTGGGCGTAATCCTATCCTACAAGGCACATCCGCGACCGGCACAAGAATGGTCTCACTAGACTATATAATTCTAGATATGCCAAGAGTTGTCACACAATTATGCTCTCCATAACTCTTGAGAGGGTGGGGATATAGCAATAGGCGTCTTGTAAGCCAGATCTGAGGTGTTGTCGTCTTTTTAGGCCTTAAGGGATCGGATGTAAAAGGTATGGCGACTCCTTGACCGCGATTAGCATTGGAGTTAACTGAGGAGTACGTTTTCTGCGTGGAAGACCATCCAATCTGATTGAAAATTCCTAAACAAAAACAAAAAACCAGCCAATATTAAAAGGGGAGACATAAATAATTGAATATAACTTGTCCATGTATTTATTAATATCTTTATTGATGTTTAAGATATAAATAAAAAAAAATATTCATTGACAGGTCGATAGCTGAGGAAACTGTTGGTGAACTGGAGAAGGAGAAGACGATAAAAGACCTGGAGATGCGCGAGGCCCTGGCGCAGCATCGCAGCGAGCTGTCTGCAAGAGACGCGTTGGTGCAGGGGCTGAGGGACCGCGACCACGAGAACCGCGCCACCATCGACCTGCAGCGGAAGGTACCTTCACATATCATATGTTATATATATTAAATAACAACTGTTAAGAATCAGTAAAACGTCTTCTGGTGGGTGGAATATGGTCAGCAGTATAGATTGAATACAAGACGGGTCCCATCATTGAACCCTGGGGCACTCCTGCTGAATCATATATGATTAATTCACTATATTGTTTGTAAACTATGTGCATCCCGATCCCACATTCACGTTACCAATACAAGAAGTGCAACTTTGGTGAAATATATGCCAAATATACTTTAATGTATTGATCAATATTTTCATACACAAGGATTATGAGGACTCTAATGTCTTATAACACAATTTAATTCAGTACACTGCAGGTAAAATACTCACCTAGAAGGCTCAAAATCGATCGATTTGGCGTTCGAGGAGACAAAATGGGATAAGGTATTATGGTTAATTTAATTAAGGATTAAGGTATTATTCAAATGAATAGGCTCACCATTCGAAGTTATATCTGTGGGTGCAATATTTGATTAGGTTGGTTTTATTCCTCAGCCATCGTACCACTGTACAGTGGGATGGACCAGATGTACTTAAGCAAGTGTATCGTATTAAATATATTGTTGTCTTGCACCCATAGTACAGGCCATGCCTAGTTTGGGGCAATATAATTTGAGTAATAGTATGTCAAAATTATATTATTATTATTTAAACAAAAGTTGAAGTTCATTTGCCATTAGTTTTATAACTAGTTTTTGTTTGATAGGAGGTAGATGAACTTCGTCGTAGCGGGACAGCCCTGGCTGAGCGCGTGGCAACCCTACAGCGGCTCCAAGAAGAAGTGGATCGACTCAACAAGAAGCTTAACTCGGAGATCATGCTCAAACAGCAGGCCGTTAACAAACTAGCAGAGATCATGAATAGGTATGAAGTTTGTTTTATTTAATTAGAAATTATATGATGAAGTTATTTAGAGCTTATTACTTTTGAATTGACTTTGCAAGACACTTCTTGCCTCGCACAGCCACTTAGTGGAATTAATTACCGGCTGCTGTTTTCCCTAACCGATACGACTTAGAGACCTTCAAGAAAAGAGCATACTCCCACCTTAAATGCAGGCAACGCATCTCCTGACACCTGTTATTGCGGATGTCAATGGCTGCAACATCACTCCCCATCCCGTGAGGCTCATGCCCGGTGGCCCCCTTTTTATATAAAAAAAACTAGAACTCCAATGATTTCGAGATTTTTTCATTGAGAGTTTGATAGGACGGAAACTGGAAATAGTAAACTAAATAATAACATGTACTAATATTTATTAATTTTAATTATACCTTAACTTCAGTGTCTATTGCTCTATAGTTTATTTTTATTATTGATATATATATTCATATATATTATCCACACCTTTATTTTAAAATTTAAAAAAGGCGAGAATTATGAATGCTTATTGCAAGTGTCTCATTTCAGAAAGGACATGAATCCTGCGTCAACAAAGAACAAGAGTAAAATGTCGGTGCGGAAGGACAAGGACTACCGCAAGCTGCAACAGGAGCTCACGCGGGAGAAGGAGAAGTCTGATCAGCACATATCGAAGCTGCAGCGCGACCTCCAGGAGTCGCAGCAGCAGTTGCTGGAGGAGCAGCAGACAAGGCTCAGGCTTGCCATGGAGGTTACAGACAATAAGCTTTATAATATTTATCATACCATATAATATTTGGTCTTCTATTACTTTGGAAACTTCGTTATCTACTTTTTTTATTTTTATGGAAGAGGTGGAAAAACGAGCGTATGGTTCTCACCTGATGTTAAGTGAACAGTGAGAGGCTCCTTTGCACAGGAAGCCGGCTAGATTATGGGTTCCACAACGGCGCCTGTTTCTGCTGTGAAACAGTAATTTGTAAACATTACTGTGTTTCGGTCTGAAAGGCGCCGTACCTAGAGAAAGATGAGACTTAACATCTTATGTCTCAAGGTGACGAGCGCAATTGTAGTGCCGGTTACAATTATTGCGTTTTTCAAAAATCCTGAGCGTCACTGCATTGTAAAGGGTAGGGCGTATCAATTTATGTGTTTCGTCACGGAAACAACACAAAAGTAAGCTATTCCTCAACTTAGTTGTATGTGGAAGATGGTAAACCCCAATACCTAGAGATATAGGCTTTTATATCTAAAAATATATGATAGTTGTCTGCTTGTGTTTCTTTATTAGTCAAGCTAGAATTTTTTTATTTATTTTTTCTAGCTATCTATCCGTGGCGATATTTGGCCTGTTAGTGATTTTAGCTGATCTTACTTTTGTAAGTTTTTTACTCTGTGGCGGCTTCACTCCTTTAAGATATTTGGGTTAATAAACTGGCATGAATCGACCATATTCCTTTTTTACACAGGTCGACAGCAAAGATGCCGAGATTGAGCAGCTAAAAGAAAAACTAGCCGCCCTTACGTCCGAGACGGCCTCGCAGTCTTCGGCTGACGCAGAGGATGGCGAGACGGAGCAAACCCTCGAGGGATGGCTGTCTGTTCCTTTCAAACAGAACATCAGACGCCACGGGTGGAAAAAGCAATACGTCGTGGTGTCTTCCAAGAAGATCATCTTCTACAACACCGAGAACGACAAGCAGAATACTACTGATCCTATTATGATATTGGATCTCAGGTGGGCGGATTACTTTTTGTATCAAATTATTGCTCTATGGGTATGGTTTTTGATTGCATACTCATTATTTGTGTGTTACGTACCAGGACTATAGGGTTTGGAAAACACCGGTATACTACCCGGTTATTATCACTGGACGTGACATCGATGACGTCACGTGCAAAACTAGCATGAATAAAATTTGAAAAACAAAATTTTACTAACGATACGGGCTGCTGTAGATGAAGCCACAGCCTGAGAGTTGAGCAAAGCAAACAGAATTTTATAACGAGGCGGTACTCGAACGGTTAGCTCAGTTAGTTAGAGCACCGACACGGAACGCTCCGGCGTCGTGGGTTCGAATCCCGCATCAATCAAAAATTTTTGTTTACCAAATTTTTTTTTGTGTATTAATACTAGAAGTGAAGGTTATCACTTTAAAAACATAACATATTGTTTAAAATTAGCATCACTAAATAATATCCTAATATTATTATTAAAAATGAACTACGATTAATTTTTTCTATATTATTGATTGATGTGATGCTGATGTGATTACTATTATTATAATGATGAAAAACCAATGAAACCATTCTGAAACCGTGCTGACGCAAAAGGATGAGCGCGAGGGGGTGAAAGGTGAACGGGAGGGGTATTACGTACCAGCGAGGTCCAGAGGTAATATGGGCGTGTAGTACAGGGATATGACACAAATAATTTATTACACGTCGCAACAGTAATATACTTCTTACTAGTAACAAATTATACCTCGTCACACACTATTACTGATCACAATTATCACTACTAGTTGTATCGTTTGGTTTGGTTTGGTTTGGCTAGAAGGACTACGCCTCTATTTACCTGGTGTAAGGATTATTCTCGAACGTTCTCGTAACGTGTGTTGGTAGTAACAAGAAATGCCCTGTTTGCAAAACAGCCAGAGGTTAGTCAAGTATGAGAACACAAATGTGGGATAGAAGATTTAAGAATGCTATGTGCGTTCTTAAATTTATGCAGAAAATAACCGATAGGTCTTTTATAAAATCCTCATAATAAAATTAAATGGCAAACAAAGCGGTTTGTTTCGCCGAGTCTAAAAAAAAAGAATCCTTCGTTTCGTTACACTGTGTTTTCTTTTGTTTTCTCTCTAATATTAAATTAATGTTCACCATCTGTTCAGTATGTATGACTAAAATATGAACAAGTAAGATCGTTAAACGAATTCCGACCTTAACGTCCCATGTGCTTCAGTGCACAACACGTCAAGCGTTTCTAAGCTCCTATGCAGGGGTGGGACAGACGCCTTAAAGTGACGTTTTCAGAAGACTGTAGTGCCGTCTGTTAGTTGGCCCGAAGATGAAAGCTTTGTCAGCTGTCACTCGCTTTGAAACCTTTCAACTTTTCTTTATTTGTATCACTGCCCAGTGGTCATAAAATGGCGGCTACTTCTAGCGTTTGCGCATGTAGCTCTCGTGTTCCATTTTGCATATTTACACTACTAAATCTATCCTTTATGTTCTATGTTGTGACAAAATTAAATAACTAATTCTACGCGCAATTTCTACATGGTAAAAAATTGCAATACCTACATTAAAAAGTAGAGTTAGTTATTTAATTGCGTCATAACAAAATGAATTTTATAATTTCGAGCTCATTTTCGGGGCCAATCTCCAGATGGCGGTAGTTTTTAAATAGACAGCTCATAATGCGTAGAGGGGGCTCTCTTTTCCCTATATATTATTATACTCTTTGGTCCTATGCTACCGTGTCCCCGTGGATACGGCAAGACAGCTGTCAGACAAAAAAACACCAGAGGTTTTTTTACCGGGTGTATTATTAATTGCTCTTGGTTCTAAGAGCCATAAAGCGCAAAACTTTGAAGACAAAATATATTCGTATTTATTTGGCTTTAGCTGGCGGCGGTCATTTTTGTTTAGCGTACAACGGGAACATTATTTATTGAAATGTTTTTAGAAAAAAAAAATTTTGACATAAATCATAAGATACAACGTGTCCATTATAGTAAAAATAATACAAAGAATTTAATCGCAATGTCTTTATTTAAACTCGTTTAGCAAAATAGTCAATTTCTCGTACAACTCTGGAAGAGCGGCGTCATTCACAGCACGAATCTATTATAAATCATGATTTTGGTTTACCATAACCAAGCTTTGTTATCTAGCAACCTGTAACATAAACCGCATAATGATACCTCGACTACTATAAACACAAGTGGGTATCAACTATCACGTTTCAAGTGGCCGCGTCGGGTTCGGCGCCAAAACAGCTCAGCAAGTGGCTAAGAGGACATTCTAGAATCGATTAGAGAGTTTTTTTTCGTACTGTGTCTTGTGAGTGTTATTTCAATGAGTGTGTGTACCAACCATTGCGAGGTCTGTTGTACTATGTCCGCAGCAAGGTGTTCCACGTGCGGTCGGTGACGCAGGGCGACGTGATCCGCGCGGACGCCAAGGACATCCCACGGATCTTCCAGCTGCTGTACGCGGGCGAGGGAGAGGCGCGGCTGGAGCAGCCCGCCGACGGCGCAGAGAGCGCCGGTACACTAGCTCATTTACTTTATTTATTTAATAGGAACACACGACAGAATTATAACAAATACATTATAAACAAAAAAACTATTAGCTGAATACAAGACCGGCTGCAACTCCACGAGGTTTTATTATTTAACAGCCGTTTTGAATAATCTATGTATCCTTATATTTTACCAGTGAGAGGATCCTTTGCACAAGATGCCGGCTACATTATGGGTACCACAACGGCGCCTATTTCTGTCGTGAAGTTACATTACTATGTGTAAACATTATTTTGTTTCGGTCTGAAGGGCGCCGTAGCTAGTGAAATTACTGGGCAAATGAGACTTGACAACTTGTCTCAAGGTGATGAGTGCATTTTTAGTGCCGCTCAGAATTTTTGGGTTTTTCAAGAATCCTGAGTAGCACTGCATTGTATTGGGCAAAGCGTATCAGTTAGAATCAGCTGAACATTCTACCCGTCTCGTCCCTTATGTTCATAAAAATAAAAAAAATCCTTAGTTTAACTTATGTTATTTAACTACTGATGTACACAAATCTATCCTTTTACGCATGCTTACATTTCACGAATCTGTTGACATAAATCATTGTAAACGAAAGTAATAAAATACCTATTCGTGTAGTTTTCTTTAGAAGAACCAATGAGTAATCTTCAGCAAGATAGCAATTGTGATGTCAACAGTAATGACGTCACACCTTTTAAAAACAATACAGAGGTTCTTTCCTCGTCATATATAAAAATATGTCGATACAAAACAAATATTAAAAATAAAAATAATTATGAGTCCCAAATGAAAATAAAAACTATCCTATCTCTCAAGTTGGACTAAACTGCACTCCATGATACTTCATGGAATCCCCATTAAAATCCATTCATTAGTTTAGGAGATCACTGAAATCAAACATCAGTACACTGGAATTATACATATTAAGATAGGTAAATACTCAATATTTCTGTACCTTTTTCAGCTTAATAGAACCAAGGCATGTGTGATTTGGCATAGTTCAAGTTTATTATTATATTATGAGTAAAGCCTCCAAAGTTTGTACATTTGAGAAGAAATATGTGTCCTTCTCATAATGAGTATCATAAATTCCATATTTTTTATTGTTATTTAAAAATTATGATATTCACGTGATTTAGAATTTTTGTTCTATTACGCCATAGAGGAATGACTTGTTACGTGCGTACATAAGTTTTTTTTTGTTTTGTCAGGTAATACGGTCCAGCACAAGGGCCACGACCTGGTCAGCATCACGTACCACATCCCCACCGCGTGTGAGGTGTGCACCAGACCGCTGTGGCACATGTTCCGGCCGCCGCACGCCCTGGAGTGCCGGCGTGAGTACAGCATCACACCACGAACAGGAATCACTGGAGCGTTGCTATCCGGAAACCACGCATTTATTCGACAGTTTGATTATACGTGGAAGAAAGTTCAAAACACCAGTGGGAGGCTCCTTTGGATACCGGCTAGTTTTAGGGTACCACAACGGCGCTTTCTTATGCCGTGAAACAGTTATGTGTTAGGCATTATTGTGTTTCGGTCTGAAAAATTACTGGGAAAATTAGACTTAACATCTTATTACTCAAGGTAACGAGTGCAATTATTGTAGTTCTGCTCAGAATTTTTGGAATTTTGGCGTATCAAAAAGGTAAAAAAAGACTAACAATATTTTTAATTTCTAAAACACTCAAAGGTTTACTTCTGCAATTACAAAGGATTCTTTAGAACTTTGGGGTGCAACTCCTAGCCAATGTAGGTCAAAAATTAGCTTAACGCTATATGCTAGATACTTAAAAGCAATGCCGTACACTTAAGTCAAAAAAGTAAATGTAATTTTTTACGTAAAAACTATTTATTAAATATAGTTGAGGCTTCATTCCACACTTCCGAAGCGGTAGTAGTGTTCAGTATATTAGAAATGACATAGAAAATAATTCTAAAGCAAAAAAAAGAGAAAATAAATGTCTTTTATGCCTTTTCACTACGTACATCACCCTTCCATCTTTTAAACTGTGTTCTTTATTTTTTCGTTTAGTGCTACCCACTCTGTAACTCGTTTTGTCCATTTTTCCCTTTATCTGTAAGGATCAGCGCCGGATTAGCCATATAGCAACTGTAGCAAATGCTACACTTATTAAGTATTCACTAAAACTTAATAAGGTATTGAATTTCTTGATGTGACAAAAACGTGAAACGTTACCACTTTTCCTACTGAGACAACCCACGTCAGACACTCGGTAACTGACTATTTCCAATATATATACCAAGGGCCCATTGAAAGAATTTGCCACGGGCCCCGCGTAAGCTTAATCCGTTACTGCTAAGGATGTGTCCTATTCATTCCCATCTTGCTAAAATGAATGGCATTTCTAAACGTGTTTTTGCTCTTTAGTTCTTCTTGTTTTATTTTGTCCTTTAATCGAATACCTAACACTTCTTTCTATACTGTTTTGATACCTTCCTCAAAGGGCGTGCCAATATTTGATCGTGCACGACGAAGTCTGCCACTTCTTTGTTATTTATTTATTCAGGAACAAAACAGTCTTTTACAACAGTAAGGTTTCAAATATACATAAACTAGAAGACAAAACAATTCCATAAATTAAATACTAATATGTTTACATAATAATATGTTAATCATATAATAATGTGTTTACATAGTGCGTGTGGTGTCGCACCAGAATAGCACTAACCCATCTCCTCCCGTGGGTGTCGTAAGAGGCGAATAAGGGATACAAACAACGGAGGATGGGCAGCAGCATCCTTCGTCCAGAGCCCACCACTTACTGCGATCGCCAACCGCCTGCCAAGCGTGGCGATTACGGCAAAAAAAGTCCTCCAAAAATATGATAGACACAATAAGGCCCCGGCCCCCAGTCCCCGGCGGCCCCGCTCGTGGTTACCACGGTAGCAACCACATAAGCGACGGGGCAGGGGGTGCTAAGAATCCCCGGGTGTGGCATCGCTACCACAAACGAAGATCATGGGCCCTAGCAACATACAATATCCAGACACTGCGGACCCACGAGAAGTTAGAGGAACTGGAGGAAGCTGTGAGCAGATTACAGTCCGAAGAGAGGGTGTGGACTCGATAATCATAATTCCGGACACATGCTCTACTTCCGCGAGGGTGACCAACTGTCTCAGGGTGGTGTCGGGTTCCTCGTTCATAAGTCTCTCGTCAACAACGTAACTGAGGTGGGGAGCGTGTCGACTAGGGTAGCGTACCTAATTACTCATAATTACTGAACGGTATTCGTTGAAGGTCATTCAGTTTTACGCTCCGACTTCGACACACTCAGACGACGAGGTGGAGGCCATGGATGAGGACATCTCAACAGCCATTCACACTCCGAAGACCCACTTCAACGTTGTCATGGGAGACTTCAATGCAAAACTGGGCAAACGTAGCGGCGATGAGTTGAGAGTTGGGAAATTTGGTTATGGAAATCAGAACGCCCGAGGACAGATGCTGGCTGACTGCATGGAGAAGGAGGATCTCTATATGATGAACTCATTCTTCATGAAGCTAGAACAACGCAAATGGACTTGGATCAGCCCCGACGGTGCCACAAAAAATGAAATCGACTTCATTATGTCGAACAAAAGACATATATTCAATGATGTCTCCGTGATCAACTCAGTAAAAACTGGGAGTGATCACCGCATAGTAAGATGCAAATTGAATATCAATCCAAAACTGAAGCGGTCTCGACTGGTGAAGTCTACGCTCCGACCCGCACCCATCCAGATCCAAAACCCCGAAAACTTTCAACTCGAATTGCAAAACTGCTTCGAATCCCTCGGTGACTGCGTAGACGTGGACGAGTATAACAACAGATTCGTGGCAACTGTCCAAACGGCTGGGTCGTAGTTCTTCAAGTCCAGCCATTCAAAAAGAACCGGAAAAATCTCAGACTATACCCTCAAATTGATGGATGTAAGACGCCAAATGACACTTCAGTCCCCGGACGATGCTTCCCAGTATAGGCAGCTTAATAGACAGATCTCCAAGTCATTGACTCGCGATATACGCCGCCACAATACAGAATGTGTGAGGGCGGCCATAGAGCGTAACGAAGGCTCAAAAGTATTCGCACGAGATTTGTCTTTCGGGCAGAGCCAACTGACAAAGCTAAAGACCGGTGACGGCAGGGTCGTTTCGTCTATACCCGAACTTTTGAGGGAAGTCGAGAAGTTCTACAGACAGTTATACACGACCGCACGGGCATCTGTTACCAACAAGGCCCAAGAGCCAAATAACCCGACACTATACCGAAGATATCCTAGACGCCAGCCTGTTCGAGATTAGTATGGCCCTTAAAAAGCTTAAAAACAACAAGGCGCCGGGTGATGATGGAATTACAGCTGAGCTTCTGAGAGCTGGTGGTACCCCTGTACTTAAGACCCTCCAGAAACTATTCAATTCCGTCATCCTCGAGGGCAAAACGCCGCAAGCATGGCACAGAAGTATAGTGGTGCTGTTCTTCAAAAAGGGCGATAAAATGCTTTTGAAGAACTATAGGCCCATACCACTTCTGAGCCATGTATATAAGCTGTTTTCTAGGGTTATCACGAATCGTCTCGTGCGCAGGCTCGACGACTTCCAGCCTCCTGAACAAGCCGGATTCCGAAAAGGCTTTAGTACCATAGACCACAAACATACGCTTTGGCAGGTTATACAGAAGACAGAGGTTGCTTGAGATGCTTGGCGTTCGTGGACTGTGAGAAAGCCATTGATTCGATCGAGACCTGTGAGGTGCTTCAGTCGCTTCAGAGGTGCTACATTGATTACCGATATATCGAAGCGTTGAAGTTTTTGTATAGAAACGCCACCATGTCAGTCCGTCTCCGTGATCAGATCTCGAAGCCTATCCGACTGCAGTGGGGAGTCAGACAAGGCGATGGATGTCTTATCGCCCAATCTGTTAACCGCTGCGTTGGAAGATATCTTTAAGCTTCTGGACTGGAACGGACTGGGCATCAACATCAACGGCGAATACATCACTCATCTTCGATTCGCAGACGATATCGTAATCATGGCAGAGACCATGGAAGACTTAAGCCATATGCTCGATGGCCTCAATACAGCTTCCCAAGGAGTAGGGCTCAAAATGAACATGGACAAGACGAGGATCATGTGAAATGTCCATGTCGCACCTACTCCCATAACAATTGGAAACTGTACTCTCAAAATTGTTGACGAGTACGTCTACCTCGGACAAACAATCCAGTTAGGCAGGTTTCCAGAAGGAGGTCACTCGTCGAATTCAACTCTGATGGGCAGCGTTCGGGAAGCTCCGTAAAATCTTCTCGTCTCAAATACCGCAGTGTCTGAAGACGAAGGTTTTCAACCAGTGTGTGTTGCCAGTAGATGACTTACGGTACACAGACGTGGTCGCTAACTATGGGCCTTATAAGAAAGCTCATGGTCGCTCAAAGGGCAATGGAGAGGGCTATGCTCGGAATTTCCCTGCGAGATCGAATCAGAAATGAGGAGATCCGTAGGAGAACCAAAGTAACCGACATAGTACAAACGATTGCGAAACTGAAGTGGCAGTGGGCAGGGCACATAGTTCGACGGACAGATGACCGTTGGGGCAGTAAAGTCCTCGAATGACGACCACGTACTGGAAGACGCAGTGTTGGCAGGCCCCCCACAAGATGGACCGACGATCTGTTCAAGATCGCCGGAATACGTTGGATGACGGCAGCGCAAGACCGATCGTCGTGGAATGGCCGGCTGATGATGATGTTTACAATGGACAATAATGAAAAAAACACAACTAAGATATTTTAAACCACGAGTGAAAATTTCAAAATTACAATAAAAAAACGAGAATTGAAGCAGTTGTAAGAGTATAGTTAAGACCAGCGGGCCTACCATGAACTCTTATTGCGATTCAATTGACAACCTAAAATGAACTGCTTTGCTATTTCGTACCACGACGTGATTAGAGCTATCTACTTTAGTTCGTTCCAGCCTGGCGCAACTCCCTAATAAACTTGAAACTGTATGACACTGTACTTGCATTGTACTAAAAAAAATTGGCGGCAAACGCTGTCTCGCTCTAACATATATTCGACTCTTGTTTGAACCTAGTCTTTAAATTCTCTTTAGTTCGTTCATTCATTCGTACCATGAGGTAATATTTCCACCTAAACTAGATACCTTATGTGTCAAAGTGAGCGAGTTGAAAAAAGTTGTTACTTCCTTAGAGGAAAGTGAATCGTGTTGTTTATAACTTTTAAAAATGGTGAAAACATACAGAAAAGGAAAATTTTATTGATGAAAGATGAGATTAGAATATTTTATTGGACTTTTTTGTAAAACAAAATACTGAAATTAAATACCAAAAATGAAAATACTAAAGACGAGGCAGTAAGGGCCCTATAGTCTGTTCGCAAGAACGAATTAAAAAAAATGTACTCTGTGGTCCTGTCAAATCAAACATCAATGGAGGTGCGTTCAGAACTCGTTATTTTTACGAAAACACCTAAGCAAACATTTTATTTGTAATTCATAGAACTATATTTATTTATATTACTATTATTTAATAAGTCCAAAAAGGGCTTAATGGTTTATAATTTGACGCTATAAAGCGCAATTTTAAAATGTATTTTAGTATTTTCTATGCAAAAATCATATCATTTTAGGTTTCGAAACGCAACGCATATGGTTCGAGTAAGAGAGATAAACTTATGCAACGACTTTAGAGCGTCATCCTTTTCTCACACCGCGGACCACAGATAAATTTATTTGTTCATTCTTCATAAAGGCATAAAAGGCATTTATTTTCTCAAAATTGATTCCTTTAGAATTCTTTTTGATGTCATTTCAAATAACTACTAGATACTACTACCGCTTCGGAAACAAATGGCGCTCTGAGAGAGAAGAAGCGGCGCAAGAAACTCTCCCATCATTCTTTTTTTGCGCTCTTATCAA
This sequence comes from Leptidea sinapis, assembly GCF_905404315.1. Classification (NCBI taxonomy): domain Eukaryota; kingdom Metazoa; phylum Arthropoda; class Insecta; order Lepidoptera; family Pieridae; genus Leptidea; species Leptidea sinapis. The sequence goes on along the minus strand of NC_066281.1, from coordinate 5,722,364 downwards.
TCAAAATATACAATATTGTACAGTCATGCCTATCGCTATAAAATAATCACAATCTAGTCCCAGGCTGTCCGATCATTTACATATTCAGCAGTGGAGTAATAGGATTTACGACAGAGCCATTTTTTTATAAAACATTTAAATTTATTTATAGATAATGCCTGAACAGTGGCTCGGACTTTATTATAGAAGTGTATACATTTGCTCTTAAAGCTATTATGTATCCTATGAAGCCTACTAGAATTAGTTACAAGCAATCCCTTATTTCTAGTGTTATAATAATGAAAATCACTATTAAGAGCAAAAAGGTGACGATTTTTGTGAACGTATATTAAATTTTCATGAATGTACTGACAATGAACAGTCATAATATTTATTTATTTATATTTTTCTTTGAGAGACTGTCTATAACCAAGCTGATATATAGCACGAACAGCTCTCTTTTGCAGAGCAAACACTATATCAATGTCAGCAGCATGACCCAAAGTAAAATACCGTACGTCATGATGCTGTGAAAGTAACTGAAGTACACTAATCTAGCGGTCGCAACATTCGTGTACTCTCTAATCTTTCTAACTGCATATGCCGCAGAGCTGAGTCTATCTGCTAGATGGGCAATGTGTGGACCCCACTGAAGCTTTGTATCTAACGTGATACCCAAGAAGACCGTAGTGAAAATATAAGTGAAGTACCATCAGCAAACAATACAATCTCATGGCTTTGATCGTTAATATATATAAGAAACAAGAAAGGACCGAGAATAGAACCCTGTGGAACACCTATTTCCACAAGTTTACCCGAAGACCGTTTGACATTTACGACGTCTATCTGAACTCTTTCGCTTAGATATGATTTTAACAGATTTAGGGCTCTATTTTTCACACCATAATGCTTTAGTTTTAGGAGTAAAGTTTCATGGTGGACGCAGTCAAATGCTGTGGACAAATCACAAAATATGCCCAATGCATCCGTGACTCTTCCCAGGCGTCAAAGATGTGCTCAATGAGTCTAGTACCCGCATTAATTGTTGATAACTAGTGAAACCAAATTGATTTTTGTTCATTAATTTACAAAAATGCATCTGTAGCTGTTGAAGCAAAAGTTTTTCAAAAATTTTTACTAAAAACAGGCAGCACAGAAATAGGTCTGAAATTAGCAGGGTCAAAAGAACTGCCCGATTTAAACAAAGGTGTAATTGCTGTATTTCATGAGGTCAGGGAACACATCCTCATCTATGCATTCATTAAATATTATTGCTAATTCAGCGATCTAAACGCCATTTCACTTCGTATTCAACTACACACGCACACGCCAAGGTGACTTTATGGTACGAATTTTAGTGATTCAGTTTAGGTACCTAAAGTGAACTACATTGGAATCGCATCGCTTATTAAAAGTTGATGGTAGGCCCTCAGGACTCAACAACAATGATATTTTTTATTTAAAGTTAACAATTTTTTTATGTTGAGTTTTATAGTATTTGTATATTTAATAAAATATAATTATTTTCAGTTAGATGTTAATTGTAAAAACTACACGAGCGCCTCACAAATGTATTTCCTGCATAATTGGTTGTTATAAATTTGATTGGAATTAAAAAGGATGCTGAGTCAAGCTTACCGTTAATAATTTTAAATAGAAAAATTTGATTGATATAGTTTCTTCTGTTAATTAGTGGGGATATTCCTTGACTTTGTGAAGTAGTGGCATAATCGATAAAAATATGCCCAGTCCGGTATTCCAATGATTATAGGAACTTATTTTGTATACCTTCAATACGAGCAATACGAACCTCGTCCTGAGGGTTCCAAATAACTCTATATAATGAACAATGACGGCATAGGACAGTCCGGGAGAATTGGCTGTGTTAACATTTTTTTTTAAATTGAGAAACATTTTTAATTTTTAATATTTTTTATTATCAAGTATAGTGCTATCGAATAAAAATATAAGAAATGTGCAAATGGGTGTCCAGGATGTCGCATGAAGATCCACGCCGAGCACGTGACGGACGGGGAAGGCGTCGCCGCTTGCAAGCTGCACGCCGACCGCGCGAGGGAGCTGCTCCTCCTGGCGGGGGGAGCGCAGGAGCAGCGGCGCTGGGTGGCGCGTCTGGCCCGCCGGGTGCAGCGCTACGGGTACCGCGCGGCGCAGGCGCACGACCACAACAAACTGTCGCCCAGGTGAGTGTGTGTGTGTACAGTATGTGAGCAGGTGTGAGGGGCCGTCTGGCCCGCCGGGTGCAGCGCTACGGGTACCGCGCGGCGCAGGCGCACGACCACAACAAACTGTCGCCCAGGTGAGTGTGTGTGTGTACAGTATGTGAGCAGGTGTGAGGGGCCGTCTGGCCCGCCGGGTGCAGCGCTACGGGTACCGCGCGGCGCAGGCGCACGACCACAACAAACTGTCGCCCAGGTGAGTGTGTGTGTGTACAGTATGTGAGCAGGTGTGAGGGGCCGTCTGGCCCGCCGGGTGCAGCGCTACGGGTACCGCGCGGCGCAGGCGCACGACCACAACAAACTGTCGCCCAGGTGAGTGTGTGTGTGTACAGTATGTGAGCAGGTGTGAGGGGCCGTCTGGCCCGCCGGGTGCAGCGCTACGGGTACCGCGCGGCGCAGGCGCACGACCACAACAAACTGTCGCCCAGGTGAGTGTGTGTGTGTACAGTATGTGAGCAGGTGTGAGGGGCCGTCTGGCCCGCCGGGTGCAGCGCTACGGGTACCGCGCGGCGCAGGCGCACGACCACAACAAACTGTCGCCCAGGTGAGTGTGTGTGTGTACAGTATGTGAGCAGGTGTGAGGGGCCGTCTGGCCCGCCGGGTGCAGCGCTACGGGTACCGCGCGGCGCAGGCGCACGACCACAACAAACTGTCGCCCAGGTGAGTGTGTGTGTGTACAGTATGTGAGCAGGTGTGAGGGGCCGTCTGGCCCGCCGGGTGCAGCGCTACGGGTACCGCGCGGCGCAGGCGCACGACCACAACAAACTGTCGCCCAGGTGAGTGTGTGTGTGTACAGTATGTGAGCAGGTGTGAGGGGCCGTCTGGCCCGCCGGGTGCAGCGCTACGGGTACCGCGCGGCGCAGGCGCACGACCACAACAAACTGTCGCCCAGGTGAGTGTGTGTGTGTACAGTATGTGAGCAGGTGTGAGGGGCCGTCTGGCCCGCCGGGTGCAGCGCTACGGGTACCGCGCGGCGCAGGCGCACGACCACAACAAACTGTCGCCCAGGTGAGTGTGTGTGTGTACAGTATGTGAGCAGGTGTGAGGGGCCGTCTGGCCCGCCGGGTGCAGCGCTACGGGTACCGCGCGGCGCAGGCGCACGACCACAACAAACTGTCGCCCAGGTGAGTGTGTGTGTGTACAGTATGTGAGCAGGTGTGAGGGGCCGTCTGGCCCGCCGGGTGCAGCGCTACGGGTACCGCGCGGCGCAGGCGCACGACCACAACAAACTGTCGCCCAGGTGAGTGTGTGTGTGTACAGTATGTGAGCAGGTGTGAGGGGCCGTCTGGCCCGCCGGGTGCAGCGCTACGGGTACCGCGCGGCGCAGGCGCACGACCACAACAAACTGTCGCCCAGGTGAGTGTGTGTGTGTACAGTATGTGAGCAGGTGTGAGGGGCCGTCTGGCCCGCCGGGTGCAGCGCTACGGGTACCGCGCGGCGCAGGCGCACGACCACAACAAACTGTCGCCCAGGTGAGTGTGTGTGTGTACAGTATGTGAGCAGGTGTGAGGGGCCGTCTGGCCCGCCGGGTGCAGCGCTACGGGTACCGCGCGGCGCAGGCGCACGACCACAACAAACTGTCGCCCAGGTGAGTGTGTGTGTGTACAGTATGTGAGCAGGTGTGAGGGGCCGTCTGGCCCGCCGGGTGCAGCGCTACGGGTACCGCGCGGCGCAGGCGCACGACCACAACAAACTGTCGCCCAGGTGAGTGTGTGTGTGTACAGTATGTGAGCAGGTGTGAGGGGCCGTCTGGCCCGCCGGGTGCAGCGCTACGGGTACCGCGCGGCGCAGGCGCACGACCACAACAAACTGTCGCCCAGGTGAGTGTGTGTGTGTACAGTATGTGAGCAGGTGTGAGGGGCCGTCTGGCCCGCCGGGTGCAGCGCTACGGGTACCGCGCGGCGCAGGCGCACGACCACAACAAACTGTCGCCCAGGTGAGTGTGTGTGTGTACAGTATGTGAGCAGGTGTGAGGGGCCGTCTGGCCCGCCGGGTGCAGCGCTACGGGTACCGCGCGGCGCAGGCGCACGACCACAACAAACTGTCGCCCAGGTGAGTGTGTGTGTGTACAGTATGTGAGCAGGTGTGAGGGGCCGTCTGGCCCGCCGGGTGCAGCGCTACGGGTACCGCGCGGCGCAGGCGCACGACCACAACAAACTGTCGCCCAGGTGAGTGTGTGTGTGTACAGTATGTGAGCAGGTGTGAGGGGCCGTCTGGCCCGCCGGGTGCAGCGCTACGGGTACCGCGCGGCGCAGGCGCACGACCACAACAAACTGTCGCCCAGGTGAGTGTGTGTGTGTACAGTATGTGAGCAGGTGTGAGGGGCCGTCTGGCCCGCCGGGTGCAGCGCTACGGGTACCGCGCGGCGCAGGCGCACGACCACAACAAACTGTCGCCCAGGTGAGTGTGTGTGTGTACAGTATGTGAGCAGGTGTGAGGGGCCGTCTGGCCCGCCGGGTGCAGCGCTACGGGTACCGCGCGGCGCAGGCGCACGACCACAACAAACTGTCGCCCAGGTATTGTCAGATCAATAGGCTGTATGTAAAGGCGGAAAACATCGAATTCTTGCCACTCCGTAAGCTATATCATATTAAAAATAAATAACTTGCGTGTGATTATATCACAGTTTTCACAAAGTTTACATTGGTGCAGCGAAGAGATCTACTTAATTAGTTTCATATATTTCCAACGAAATTACCGAAATAAAAAAAGATTTGTAACAACAACATTTCGAGGTTAGTGATTTTATAAACACTTAAGATTTCAGAATATTGATTGTCATTATTAAATTGTCAATGTTAGCAATGACAAGCTTAAGTCACAGATAAACTTGTATACATAGACGACATTAGCTATCGCTGTGTTGCCACTACAAATAACACCTGACGATCATAGAGGGAGTGTTCAGTCTACGCTAAGGAAAAATAAAAGCGTTTGAATTTTTAACGTCGCTGTATATGGACGAACAATTTCAACAACTTTTTGATTAATTAAAAAATAAAATGAAAATTCAACCCACTATAACGAATAAAATGATGTTCACCTTGGACGAAAAATTGAAACCACTAATAGAAGAAAATAAATATAGAAAAATTAGAGGACGAAATTGAGCATTTGAAATAAGGATACAAAAAGAAAAATTTTGTAGTATTTGGCCCAAAAGAAAAAGAAATTTTCACCTATGAGCTCGTCAAAAAATTGAAGTCGACCATTCAGAGCGACATAAATAATGCCTACCGCATAGAAAAAATACAAAAAATGGCAAACCAAGACCAACTCTTCTGTCATTAGTAAGTGAATGAAAGAAAACCTAAATAATGAAAAATAAGAAGAAGTTTAAGGAAATATATATAGTGAAGGTTTATTCAAAAGAAGTGTTGCAAAAGAGAAAGGAACTACAGCCAAGACTAAAACAAGAAAGGGACAAAGGAAACATAGCATATTTAAAATACGATTAACTTATCGTAAAAGAAAATATTTCAAGTATGGATAAAAGAAAACGGGAGGCATCTACTTGGCCAAAGACTGAGCCTGGAAAACAACAATCCGTTTCAACAAAATGCTCGAATGTCCTAGATAGCATGATGAAGGGTAGATGTTACTCTCTTCCGAAGATCAAATCATCAGATAACTAATAGCAACTACCTACCGGAAATCAGATAATGGAAATAGACACACAAACAGAAAGTACATTAAAAAAACAAAATCTTCCCCCAAGCCGACTGGTCCTCGTGGGGGAAAAAGACCGAGACCCTCTAAAGACAAGTAAGTTCACAGAGACAAAAAATAAAACAAGAAACAACCTGTTTATTGCAACATTAAATGTAAGATCCCTAAGAACGCCAGAAAACCTTATAGAATTAGAAGAAGTAACAAAATATTTGAAAAGGGACATCATAGGTTTAAGCGAAATTAGAAGATTAGGTGAAAAGATTATGGTGACTATATTTACATCATAAAGGAGAAACTGCAGGATTGCATGGAGTAGGATTTTTAGTTAAAAAGAAACTTGCAAGAAGCATAGAATAAATAAAAGGTGTTACGTAGCGAATTGCTATCTTAAATATAAAATTATCACTACATAATGATAAAGATAAAGACCATAATACAGGCCTATTCACCAACCGAGTCATGCAGAAAAGATGATGTCACAAAGATTGATATATTTTATAAAGATACATAAGATGTCTTAGAAACTTTACATAAGAATATTATTTTAATGGGAGACTTTAATGGACAAATTGGACAGAGACATTTAGGAGAGCAATATACAATATGAGAACACGTGATGGGTGGTAGAGGTGCTATATCTTGCACATATATAAGAAAGAAAAGAAGATACCAGAAAGGAGAAACAAGCTTAATATGCACGGGTAACGCCATAACCTTCTTAAAATTTTAAATAATCTATTAGCTCAAGGCATTAATACAGAAGATAAATATGATCATTTGGTAAAATTAATTAAAACTGAAACTTTAAAAAACAAATAAAGAAAAAAGGACAGTAATTGCGGATAAAACAAAAGAATTGTTTGGTGAAAGGAAAACCTTATTAGTAAACAAGAAAGACAATAAGATAAAAATAACTGAGTTGATCAAACAGATTGATGAGAGCATACGAAAAGATAGAAAGGTGAGAAGAGAAACAACCTTAACAAAATATCTTGAAAATAATGGTGGAGTAAAGAAGGCTTTTAAAGAACTGAATAATAAAAAGGATTGGATGTCAAGTTTAAAAAAAATGAACGGAAATCTTACTAGCAAGAGACCCGATATTCAAAGGATCGCTACGGATTACTACCGGAAACTTTATAGCAGCAACCAAAATGCAAAACGTGATCGTTCCTTAGAAGACTTTACAATCACAGAACCAGTGCCTAGCATTCTTCACAAAGAAGTAACAAATGCTATTAAAACCCAGAAGTTAGAAAAAGCTCCTGGGCCAGATGAAATTACTAATGAGCTCCTTAAAACCATATCACCAGTTATTACACCACACCTGACAGATATTTTTAACAATATAATGGAAACTGAAATGATACCGGCCGATTGGATGATATCTACAATAATTTTGTTGTATAAAAAAGGAGACAACGAAGATATTGGGAAGTACCGTCCGATAAGCCTAATGTATGTAATTTTAGAAGAAAATAAACCTAAAGGACAAGCAGGCTTCCGGAGTAATTTTTCAACTGCAGATCATATACTACGTGTAAGGTAAAGACAGGTTTTACAAAAATATAATGAGTATAACATAATATATTTCATAGGATTTATCGATTTCAATAAAGCGTTTGATTCTCTGGAACATGATTACATTTGGGATGCACTGCGAAAACAGGGAGTAAATAACAAGTACATTCGTCTTCTCCAAAGTGTATATTAGAACAGTACTGCACAGGTCAAACTGGAGACAGCTGGAGAAGAGTTCTGAATCGAGAGAGGTGCCCGTCAAGGCGTTCCTATTTCTCCTAAGCTCTTCACAGCAGTCCTAGAGATGATTTTGAGGAACCTAGAGTGGGAACGTTTTGGCCTAATTATAAACGTCGAAAAATTTAACCATTTACGATTTGCAGATGACATTATTCTATTTTCGGAGAGCGAAAACCACCTAGAGTAAATGTTGCAACAACTTGCAACCAAAATTGATAGAGCCGGCTTGCAAATAAATGCATCCATAACGAAAATCATGACCAACTCATCCAGCACAAGTGGTTCGCTAGTAGTTGGGACAGTTAAGGCGAGGACAGTTAATAACCCCTGAAAATAACATGAAGAAAGAAATAGACGCATATGTAATACATGGAAAAGATACTGGTCTTTGAGTGAAATCATGAAAAACCCCGAAATATCTAAAGGAATAAAAAGAAAAGTCTATAACACGGGTATACTCCCATGTCTCTTATATGGATGTAAAACTTCGGCTCCAACAGACCATCACTCAGAAAAAGTTCCAAAACTCCATAGAAAGGAGCGTAATTGGAGTTAGAAGACGAGAAAGTAAAGTTAGAAAACATTAAGCGTTAGACAAAATTCAAAAACGCACACAATCAAAAGTGGAAATGGACTGGACACATTCTGAGGGAAAATAAAAAGAAATGGACAAAAACCGTTACAGAATGATATCCAAGAGAAGGGAAACGAATGAAAGGTAGACAGATTAGAAGGTGGGAGGACGATTTTAAAAGGACTGGATGAGAGTACCTCGAAACCGAATACAGTGGAAGTCCTTAGAAGAGGCCTTTGTCGAGAGACAAATTACTAGTTAAGCTAATCTAAGTTTTATTTCTAAGAAAAATTAAGTCACTAGTAATAATAAAGACTATTTTATTTTTATTTATTTTACTAATAATAATGTCTTGTTATAAATATATTAAATTATAATAATTTATATAACTTCAAATTTTAATTTGCGCTTGTATTAATTGCTGTTTAAGTTAGATAGTGGACCTCCAGTTTCCTCACTGGGGAAAGCATACATGTCGTTGTCGATGGTTATTGCTCGAACCCGAAGCCTGTGAACGCTGGAGTTCCCCAAGGCTGTGTGCTATCTCCTACACTGTTTCTTCTGCATATCAATGATATGATGGACACCTCCAACATACAACGATGGCTGAATCACTTGGCTTTGCGTAGAGACGTGCGTCGCTTCATTGGGTGTCTTCTACCGCATTTATCACGGGGAGTGTTCGGAAGAGCTGTTTCACTTGATTCCTGCCTCCGAATTCCACATACACTCCACAAAGCTGTGTAATGAGCTTCCCTGTGCGGTATTGCCGGGACAATAAGACATGGATACCATTAAAAAGAGCGCGTACACCTTACTCGCTTTTTTTGATATTTTATGGAAAAAAACAACCCATGGGGTGTTTGGAGTTAAATAGCTGAAAGTTTTCGACGTTAATAAGTGATTATAAAATCTATTTTACACAAAAAATTTTGTGTTTCAGTGTAGTACGCAAGCTGTATTTCTTAGTTGGTAAAGCATTTTTTTTCGAGTTGAGTCAGTATCTGTTGAATGTGATATGTATTGTTTCAGAGACTCGATGCGATCGAACCTGAAGATAGCGTACATGAACGCGTCACACCGCAGCTCTACATTGCCTGCCAACGCCTCGCTACCAAGACAGTAGCGACACAAGTACGTCACTACCGTCAATTTATATTACAACTGTAACAGTATCGAATTTTATGGCAAACTCACTCTAAATTTATCATGAACAAATTCAAACTAAGACTATGACGTAATTTAGGAAAGTTGAAATGAGGGTAGACGGAAAACTTAAATTATATTTTATATATCTTGTTCGTTGACGTACAATAAACAACTAGACTCGTCATCATTTTGTTTAAGCAATTCAAATATAATTATTTAGCAAAATGATTAAAAATGTCAAATTGCTACACAATTTTGTTAATTTAAAGGGGCACTAACGTGCAATACGACACTTCATCCTTTTAAAGCTGTTATTTGAACACTTTGTCATTGCGTGGCGTTGTATTCAAAGCGCGGTCGAAACACAACTGAACGAAAACTCTGCGTAATAGAGGCGTAGTTTTTCTTCAGACAATTTTAGAGTGTGATTGTGACTCTTGTTGTTTATTGTATTCATTCGGCTTTTGTTGAAACTGACTATGCGTATTTATTAATAAAATGAAAGTTTTTTTTTTCAAGATTTATTCAAAATACAAATCGTCAGAATATTTGAGTCAACTCTTGCCATACTCGTGTTCAAGTTATGATGTCTAAAGTATGGTAAGAGGGCTTCTGTTAGACTGTCGCTGACTAATACGAAACCTGGTGCATTATAATAACCCCACATCAATAGAATAGTTATATATATATACAATCTGCTGCGTAGGAATATATATAGTTTATTTTCTAATATAATTTTGTACATAAACAGTCCCTAGTCTTGTTTTTATCAACATAACGATATGTCCAAATTGTTTTCCAAATTATACGTCAGCTGTTATATAAAATATGTTTGTTCTCGTACTTATATCATTAGTTACGTTTTTATTGTCGAAATTTAGCTCATAAGTGTAGATCTGAACGTTTTATAAACTAGCGAATTGTTTATACAGGATGTACTCGTTAAGTGTTGCCAGGCGATCATTACGTAACTATTACAGATATCAAAAAACTCTAAACTGATATCAAAAGTACGTTACCTTATCAGTAAAATGACATTAATAACTTTTTAAAAATTAAACGAGAATTATCCAATATTTTGATATTAAACACTTTCATACATTTAGTATGACACTAGTAGAATCATTTTAGTTTCCTTATTTTAAAATGTTATTTTAGCTTAGTACTTATATTAAGACTCCGTTTATTAGCCTAACAAAGTAATTAATATATTGAAGAAATATTTATTAAGTAGTACAAAATTTTGTATTTAATGCATATGTTCGAAGTGACGTTGATTTCATTGAAGGAGTGCTTAATATTAAAATATTGCATACTTCTCGTTTGATTTTTAAAAAGTTATTGATGTCATTTTAAAGATTAGCTAACGTTCTTTCGATATCAATTAAAAGTTTTTTGATATCTGTAATAGTTACGGAATTATCGCCTGGACACACTTACCGATAACACCCTGTATAATGATTCGTGATCGATAATAAAGCGTTGTGTTTTGTAATCAATTTATTATGATCGTTGATGTTACGTTTCTTCGTTTGTGCTTTTGTAGTTGATTAAATATTTATTATTGAGAGTTCACTGGACAGACAGACACAGGTCGCAGCTGTAATGAACGAAACATTAAGGTTGTAGTGTCACTTTTTCTCTGTAAATTATCGTAGACATAAAAGACAATAAATAAACTGAAGTTACTATGAAACATGATGTTATATAAAGAAATGTTTGTATATCTTTAGCATGTTGATTTTTTTTAACTTCTGTGATGGCAAATACACCACCGAATGAGTGTAGTTTTGCTTGTTTACAATTCAGTCACTTTTTGGGTTTACGTAGAGGTTTTTTTTTGTCGTGGATTCACTTTATTCTGATTGTGAATTATAATTGGTGTTGATATTATTATTATAATTCATGCGGTTATTTTATGGATTTCTAACAGATTCGGTTTTTGTTATTATTGGTGCGGAATGTCGCTTTTAAATTTGTAGAAGCTTGGGTTTATAATGTGACATAATATGACAATATTTTAATGGAGACTTATTTATATTATTACTACAAGACGTGACTTTGATAATTATTTAACCGCTTTCAGTATGCGATCCAAACATTAGTTAGAGTCTAGCATCAGTCAAGCATCCTGAATCTTCATTTAAATGTGTTCTTTATTTCGAATAAAGAAAATGCTAGTCTACAATATAACTAGCCTATAGACGTCCGGACAGCCCGATAATGCGAAAACTTATTAATTTGCTAATGTGAGCGTTAGTTTGCGTTAGATAGTCTAGTATATTATATATCTATGTGTCATCTTAGATAGATGCTCGAAAGAATTATCTCATCAAACTCTAAAAGCTAGTGAAATTACTGGGCAAATAAGACTTAACATTTTATGTTTCAGGGTGATGAGCGCAGTTGTAGTGCCGCTCAGAATTTTTGAGGTCTTTCTAGAATTCTGAGCGGCACTGCATTGTAATGGGTAGGGCGTATTACCTACAACAGTTATTTAAACGCCAAAAGCAGGGAAATGTCAAACGTGTCTCGCCGATTCAGGATAATTAATATATTGGACGAATGGCATTAATTATAATTTGAACAATTAGATTGCAATTTTAAATGTTGCAGTTAATGTTTAGTCGCTTATGAGGGCTGGTGTGATCGCTAATTATGTTGCAAAAGAAAATTATAAATATGCAGTGCAGTTACAGATGTATTACTGGAACAGTTAATTTAATAGTAGTATATGTGACTGTACATAATGAAGGGCATTTGACACGAGTGTTTTAATGCTAATTATATACAGTTACATAAACTACTTTATCTACCCATATATCACAGCCTCCTTGATGCATTAATGAGCCGCTTATTACGACCATAACCTACCTGGCGGTATCTAATGAAAAACATTCTGGCAGCTATCATACTTTTTTAATTCGGAGAACAACTAGATTCGACCCCAATTATCATATCGTCCGATATCATACTTACGTGCCAATTACATTTGTCAAATTCGTTAGCATATTGACATTTCATTTTCATTTCATCTCGACTGATATTAGAATAGAGTTCAAATCAAATTTCAGATTTTGTTTTTCAGAGATGTTCGAAATTTCTATGAAATAATAATATTGAAATCGACAATAATAACATTTTTACAGGTAAGTAATTAGTTCTAACAAGACAGTCAATATTATGGTGGTTATAATATGCGGTTCCTGAACGCATTATGGACAGTTTATGATATTTGAGTATGTAAAATTATTTACGCTAAGCAAAACTCATTATTTGCTTAAATATGTTACAAATTTTATTCGTTTGAGCAAGGATTTAAGTCCAGACACTGATTTGATAATTGAATCGTCTACACTTTGAAATGAATAAATTTTTAATTGTTTCTTGAATACATAACTAACGAATACTTGTGCCATAAAATACATTGCTCAAATGTGTATCGATCGATCGTTGCTGAAAGTCCCAATGTCTTCCTAAACAAATTAACGTAAACATGAGTTAATCATTTGCAATTTTTAATAATAATAATATTATGCTTTCGTTTCTGGTAATTGTAAGTTGGGATGAAAAAATTGTACATTTTACAAATTTTGTTTGTAGGAAAGTTTATGAACGTTGCGGGACTCGAACCCGCGCCTTTCGGATCCCGTCCGACTGTAAAGTAGATCCTGTAGATGTAGTAGCTGTAGCCACAACCCGAGAGTTGAACAAGATATACCAAAATTTACGAACCATGCGTTACTCGAACGGTTGGCTCAGTTGGTAAGAGCGTTCCCCGAGAGGTGCAGGTTTGAGTCCCGCATTGTTCATAAATTTTGTTACAAATTAAATTTGTATAATTATTTCCGGAAGTGAGGATTACTTATTATTATTTATCACTTTAAAAAATAACAAATAATTTTAAATAAATTAAATATTACATTCGTTTCTGGTTAATGTAAGTTGGGAAGAAGAAATTGAAAAACTATTATGTAGAAGGTGTGTGTAATGTTTATATTGTCTGTGAGTTAACCTTTCACGTTTTAAAGAGAGCTTGTCAAGAAGGTGCCAAACATAATTGGCTCTCGGGGATATTTTTACAATGTCACCGTGTGGAATGTACAAATTTATATAAATACATATATACATATACAAAGTATACCGATAGGCTTGCCCGTGGTTGTGTGAAGTAACACCAATCGAAAGAGTGATCTTAAATTGTAAGTTATATCGTGTCATCATTTTTGTTTTATGCGCAGTGTAATAGTTTTAGTAGTGATAATTGAAGTACAAATCAATTGTTAAAGTACACTCTGGATTTGATTATATTTTGTGACACGCAATATTTCTTCTTTTTTCTCTGTAGTAAGGACATTTGTCTGTGGTTTTCAAGATGGCTGCCATTAGAGTTTTAAATGTTATAACGTCGCGTGATTAACAAACTTGTATTGTAAAGGAATTATATATGACAAACTGATATGGAATTGATTAGTATTTGAGACATATAATTAAGTGGCGTCGTCTTGAACACAACAGATTCGATTCATGCAAAGTCTTGTATCGATTACGCACGGCGTATAGCTTATTTGCTGAGTCATTTTAGTTATCATACCATAGATCTATCGCTGTGAACTATGTGCGGAGAAGAAGACCTACTACTCGGGCGAAGTTACAACACAATGCAAAGATTTGCCCCTAAAACGATAATGTTTGAATTGGCCCGCGCGTCATTATCATGTACTGCCCGGTTACATTATCTTCGGACCTGACGTCGATGACGTCACATCGTCGCTTTGTTACGGTGTGCAAAACAAGCACCACTAGGATAATATTACCAATAATTAATAAATTATGTACGATTTATTTTTCAGTATTATTGTTTTGATGTAAAGGCGGTGTATTGTCATGCTGATTATCATTATTATTATTATAATTCAAAGTACAAAGATTATTTATATTTCTGACAGAACTATTATAGCGACATAGAACAACAGAAACTACAGAAACAACAAAAGTCAAAACGTTACAATGAAAACATCAAAAATAAAGCAGTGATAGCATGAAAATATAACGACATTTACGTAACGGTAGTGAAACTGCAAGCCGTACTGACGCAACAGGACGAACATTAAGGGAAAGGGGAACGGGAGGGGGCATTACGTTCCAGCGAGGTCCAGAGATAATGTGGCCATGCAGTCATAAGTCGCGGGTAATCGATACAAGTTTTAAAAGTACGTGAGTCAGCCTCAGCATAGCCTAATGTACTGACATAACGTCAGCTGTGATAATAATAGTAGAATGGACATCGGTGGTGCTACACGACGCAGGCCTCCATTGTTAATAGTTGTCGTTTAAATACATTTTATGTTGCTCTTCATATTGTTAACATTCCTGCAGTACGTTATAACTGCAACTCGTTTGTTGACGCAGGTTGATTCTCTCGCTTCAGTTGGCCGTTTCTACGTTAGGCCCGGCGACAACTAGCCCCGATTTCACCAATGACAGTTTAAACTGAGTTTAATAAAACTCAGTTTTACAAAAACGCGTTCAAATGCTAGTATCGGTTGAACACAAAGCGATTTCATCAATAAATCTTAAGCGTGCTGACATAAACTGAGTTTACATGACATAAAGAATGTATCAAATACCTGTCAAAGCTGTCATCGACAAGTATGAACAAAATCAAGATCGTTACATGACAATGTTTCTATTACGATAACGAAAGTGACAGCTCTTGAACGTGATCAAATATGATAAAAGCCCAAAATTCGGCGGTCAGCATTTTAACGCGTTTAGGCTGCGTTCAGTTTGTGTTGGTGAAATAATAATTGAATCTGTAAACTCGTTTACAGGCGTAAGCTTAGTTCAAGTGTTTTAATCGCGTTCTAATTCATGGTGAAATCGGGCTTAGTCGTTTATTCGCTAACATGTTTCATTTAGTTGTACTTAAAGAGTGTAAATTCTATCATCATCGTAGTATACGCTTATTTTTGAGATGCATTTTAAAATGAATGTAAGTGCAGCTGCTTTATCGCTTATATCATTCCATTATATTTTTGTTACGCAGTTTTCCATATTGTTGCCAAAGAAATTTTGGAAAATATTTTGCCGTTGCCGAAATCAATATTGATTAGTCGCTGTTATTAATGAGTAAATTCAAATATGGCGACATTTGCGGAGTATTTTTAAATATCAAAGAATATGGTGGTGGTTTACAGAAATACTTCCATTCCGTCGCCGTTTATATATCAATACTGAACAGTTAAATGCTATTATTATGTAATTATTATTATTTATTGATGACTACTATCGTATTTTTTATTTATCGTCTTAAAATTACAAGTTCCTAACCAGCTAATTTCTTATGACGATCTCTCGGGGTCAAACTGGGACGCAGTTTTAATGTTGGGAATAACAGTCGCTAGATGTTATTGTTATATGTAATTTAATAATAATTATTATTATATTTGAAAGCGACTAAAGGACAACTGTGATTGTGAACAGCGTTTTGTTTGAAACTGATACGATTGTTAACCGGCGCTGTGGGAATTTAATTTATGTTTGTTGGTTACTGGCTGGATTTTTTGATAGAATAGTTATAATAGCTCAATTAGTCAACAAAGTTGAAGAATCTATTATTTTTTTGATATCCTCGCTAGTTGTCAATCTCCCGAGATGGTTTTGAACAGAATGTTGGTCACGTGTCACACCTGCATGTAACGCAATAACACTAACACCATGTGCCTTAGCTAACGGCCCACGTTCATATCATGTTATGTATTATTGATAGTTATATTGTACATATTATATTCTGACATAAAACCAATATTTTATAGATGTTTTTTAAGAAATTTGTATATTGTAAAGATAATTTTTAATTATGATATATTATGATTAATGCCTAGCTAATAAGTGCTACATTTGTGAAAATTAAATAACATTTTAAAATTATGCTCTTTTATTTTAATAATCACAATACAATTTATTCACTATTTCATATAACAGACAGCGATTATCACTTAATTATATATTAATACATCATTGCTGATTTATATTTTATAATATACATTGACCAAACTTGTGTAAGAATATTAATTATAGGTGTATAGATGTTTCTACTTAGTTGAATTTTTACCTTCTTTTTAAAGAAAGGAGTGAAACAATATTGAATATAATTAGAGCGCCAAGCTGTGCCATCAAAAGATTTAAGTTTTTTTTTTGATAAATAAACATTGTTACTGACATAGAAAAAATAATACTGGATACATTTATTGCGTTAAATCAATATAAATTACTAAGCTAAGCTATGCTAAGTGTGATTAAAACATTTCGACATTTTTCCTTCAAATATTAAAATAAAAAATATATCAAAACTTTGAGAGTTAAAAGAGGCCGACAATTTTCTTTAAATCTTTTTGTTTCCAACTCGGCAACGTCTTGAACTCATCGTAAGACATGTTGAAGGTCGACACGAAGTCGTCGTACGTCAAGTAGAGCTGAAACGAACATAAAAATATTTCAACACTCAATATATTTATTATTCTACAATATTATTATTGTCTGTCATGTTTTAGAAGTAAAACTACTTAAAGCGCGACTACGAGGTAACTGAACGACAATGCAACGGAACCGGAAGTCCGTTACGGCAAGATGGCCGGTTTTTTTCTTCGTCCATTCATCCAGGCAAAGGGTTCGAGCATATACAGCCATATTCATTACTATTCAATAACAATGTCATATTGATATGTGGTAATTAATAATCTAACCATCAATTACTTACTTTCAATTATCTTATTTGATGAATGAAATTTTAAAACTTGCAAGTGGTATTAATAAATTTTAATTAGAATATAAAATGAAAATAATAATCAGTTATGATCTGGCGGAATCCCAGGAACATTTTACTCTTTCATCAATAAAAGAGAAAATCAAGAACCTGATAATGACTTGATCTGTTAAAAGTGTAAGTGTTTATTATCTAATGTAAAATAAATAAAATCTAACTTGTTATAATAATAAATTATAAAGATTTTTTTTTATTCTAGGCAGAGAATGGAATGCCAACTTTGCCCGTAAGATGAGATAATATCGTATAGTTCCGAGAAAAAAAATAGCAAAATATCAAACAATGCTCCTCCTAGCTCTTCAGCAATACGGGAGTGCTTAGTTGATAACATGGCTTTAATTAATGTAATTTTTCTCCTTTATGGAATCTTATTACCTTACCCAACCTGTAGGGAGGTGATCACTGCCCTTGTTACAGATTGGAGTTTTTGGTGGCGGTAAATATTTTATCTACTACCATATTCTTTTGAGTAACATTGCCCCATGCATATTCTTAGATTTTTTATGGAAAAGGAGGACAAGGGAGCGTACCTGGTGTTGAGTGATCACCGCCGCGCAATTTTTTTTCTTGCAACACCAGAGGAATCACAGGAGCGTTGCCGGCCTTTAAGGAACGTGTACGCGACTTTTTTTTGAAGGTACCCATGTCGTATCGTCCCGGAAACACCGCACAAGGGAGCTCATTCCACAGCTTTGTAGTACATGGAAGAAAGCTCCTTGAAAACCGCACTATAGAGAAATGCCACATATCCAGATAGTGGGGATGATATCCTAATTTGTGGCGTGCCGTGCAAAGGTGGAATTCGGCGGCAGGAATCAGGTCAAGCAGCTCTTCGTGATAAATTCGGTAGAAGACACACAATTAAGCAACGTAACGTACAATAAATAATAAAATCGCGTTAAAAACTCTTAGACATTTTGCAGTCCATAGACGGTAATGTTTGGACCAAAAGTTGTCAGCTCACCTCTTTGGCCAGAGGATCGACGTCATGCGGCAAGTGTTCCTTGGGACCTCGCAGTACTGACAGAGAATATTTGTCGTGTAGATCGAACTGGTTCTCAGAAGTGCCATTCTGCAGAGTGCTACCGACCCGAATGATCGCCTTTCCCTCCAGTGCACTAATTATAGCGCTGAATGTTTTGTGCCCCTGAACAATAACAATATTTTCTGCAATCACGCTAGAGTAATTCAAATTCAAAAATAAAGCGGCCCTACGAACAAGCTTGTTATAAAGTTATACCTGGTAATAAACCAAGAATATGCAAAATGTTTACAAATAGATATTTTGCTTGTGATTAGTTTATTCGAACGTAAACGTTGTCATGTTAGATCTCCAATAGCAACTGGTGTTTTGCTCGAAAGGCACACGTATAGTATCGTGTTACCACTCGAAGATCTACGTTCTAGAAGAGAAACCAGTATCATAGTGATGCTAGTAGCAAGCTGAGGCATCAGTTGATGGTCAGCGACCGAACTGAGAGGTTGCATGAAGTTGGTCTTCATGTTTGAACACCGTCATCCATTCGCGCTGCGACCCAGAAACATTCGACATGAGGTATCCAGCAACAACACTGATTAGTCCTGCTTTGGTATATGAGGCAGCGTGTCAGGTCCTGCAAAGCATTCTTACACAAACAATGAATTCAAGCTCTAAAGGTTGATACGTCCAATATAGGTACGATAATTTATATTTATACAGTATATTCTAAATTATTTTTTATGAAATATTCATATTTAAAACACTTTTTATCTTTGATCATGATACATATTATATTGCATGAAGCACCTTACAAACTAATTTGCTATGTTAGTATTAGGTACAACAATAATTGTAAAATACAAATTGCTTTGAGGGTGGTTGTTGAGTTTGTTGTATGTTCTTCTCACAAGCTCAACTTTTTTCGAACATATGGTAGATTCAGTAATTTAATGACGATTCAAATGCGTTTAGTTTAAAACTATTTGAATAAAGTTTATTTAACCTTGAGTTGACTTTATTCAAAAATAAAAGGACGTTGTATAATCTGGTATCGTTCCGCACATTATGTGCGGTAGGTACAAAGGGGGGCATGAATATCAACTTATAGGTACACGATGATACAGTGCAGCTGGTGTCTACCGCCTTCCAAAACCAAGATATTTGCTATTTGTATTATTAGGCGAAAAAAGCTATGGAGAGAAAGAGTAAGTAAAAGAAAACTTTTGACATTCATCAGTGTCATTTGCTTGACCTACATAAATTGATTTTGATTTGATTTGCCTTTTTATACCGTAATTCGAAGCGAAGGTTAAAGAGCGAAATTTTGCAAAATTTGACAGGAATATTTCTTTTCTTTTTCTTAGTTACGTAGGGTAACGACAAGAAGTTGGCACCCTAACTTTAAGTATGGATTAACATTTCCAATACATGATTAACATAATGTAATACCGATTACTAACAGGTTACATTACATTAATCATGTTTTGTTATTTAAATATGATTTGCCAGCTATAGCTGGAATAATGTTTTTTCTAGTAAATCTCTCTTACTTTCCACATGGTGCTTTTCCAATGAGGGAAGAGCCCAGTGAAGTTTGGTGGTTCCCGACCTTGACTGACAACGAATATTGGGGTTTCTTGGTTTCTAACTGCAGGATCTGAAATTAATGACATGTAGTAATTAATAATAATCATTAATTACATCTAGTTCTTGTATGTTTACCAGTGGGAGGCTCCTTTGCAGAGGATGCCGGCTAGATTATGGGTACCACAACGGCGCCTTTGTCTGCCGTGAAGCAGCAATATTTAAGAATGTGTTTCGGTCTGAAGGGCGCCGTAGCTAGTGAGATTACTGGCCGAGTGAGACTTAACATTTTATGTCTCAAGGTGACGAGCGCAATTGTAGTGACGCTAAGAGTTTTTGGATTTTTTAAGAATCCTGAGCAATTACCACCAGTTGAACGTCCTGCTCGTCTCGTCCCTTATTGTCATAAAAAAATGTAATCAAATTAAAAAAAATAGCTATTACGTAGAGGAACCACTTACAGTTACGGTAAAATATATTTTGGAAGACAAGGAAGGTAATGTACCATCGACAAAATTATTTCGTCACCCCCTTGTATCGGCAATTGTTTTAAAATCATAAAAACAAGTTTATATATTTTGCACAATGACGTTCTAAACGTCAATGCCATCAAAAGCTCCTGCCTCCCTTTCAGAATGTCGGGACATCATCTTCTTTCTGGAATCTTTGTTGCTTCTCACGAATTTTAGGCGACAGAGGGGCATAGGGGTTGGTTAGTTCCAGGAATATGTGTTCTTGGAGTGCTTCGGTTTTTTTTTTATTAAAACTTAAGACTAAGATGCGCCACAGAAACCTGTGTAGGTTTATGCGTGGTGCAAATGCATCACTTCGCTCACGACTACTGTACTTAAGAAGTATTTATATCAATATTTTAGTTTTATGCATAAGAAGGTATACTGTTAAATAAAAAAAGATGAAATAAAAAAATAAAAAAAATACTTAGGTATTTTTTTTAAACATAAATATTAAGAACAGTTAACACCAGCCATTACATTAGGCAGTTAATGTTACAGTAGGCAGGTGTGATTGCGGGCGGATCCACTCGTTGCAAAGCAATAGTATAGAATAATAAAATTACCTTGTGCGCAGTAGGAGAGCGCGATGTTGAGAGCGTCGTCCTTGTGTCTGGTGCACGCGTGCGCTCCGAGCCACAGGAACAGGCCTGCCGCGTGCGCGTCTACCATAGCGCACATCTCCGGGCACAGCTCGTACTGGCTGAACGATGTTATCTCCTCAACTGGAAACGTAGACAAAACACGTAGATAAACAACTACAAGTGCTAACAAACGCGTGCCCTCGACCGTAAGGGTTTGAACACAAAACTGCGATGCGAATTCGCAACGCAGAAAATTACGACACGAATTGCTGCGATGCGATTTCGTGCGGCAAGGCGTCTCCCAGGGTGACCATTCCTTCGACGACCGTTAACCGTACTAAACGTATTTTGAATTGAAAACTAGGTCGTGACATGGATCGTAAAAAGAAGTGTGCACTTTTATTATTGCTTATTAGATACAGGACAAAGAAACGATGAAGATTTTGGGTTCATCCATTTATTACTATTATGAATCCCGATGGAAACTATTTTCTTCAAAAATATAAAGCTTTGAAAACCGACGAAAAAAAATTTTTCGAAATCGCATCGCATCGCCGTCGCATCGCAGTTTTGTGTACAAGCCCTAAGGACAGATGTATATCTATTCTCGAACAACAAAGTGGCCCTACATATTTTACGTCACAAAAGTTTTACGGGTTTTCAAAGCCAAGTTCTTTCTTACATTTGTGAAACCGCTTCCCTCTCTGCTGTGACGTCAAGTTTTAATTTTTATAAGTAATAAAATTAACCTAGCTGTTAAAAACATTTTCTTTAGATCGGACTGCTAGCTGCACTGACCTGTATAAATACCACTGGATAGGCTGTTCCATATTATTATATAGTTTCTTGTGCCTATTTGAAACACCACTCGCGAGCGTCCAGAGAACTAATTTGAACGTATAATACAAATGGCTGCGAAGGAACGTACAATACTCTGAAATATTCGCTTTAAATTTTGAATTATTTCGTTCGTTTTCCGTGTTATTTATACTAATAAAGTAAATAAATTATAATCAACGTAATAAATTACACAATTTTTTTTTGTAAATTCTCCTACCATTTATCGATGTTTGCTGAGGTTGTCATCTCTAGTTTTAGTAGCGCAGACTCTCGCTACATGGCCAACAGCGCCAAAATGGCGAATATCAAACAGGCACAAAAGCACTTTGACAGCCGCCAGTCCAATGGTATCTAGTAGATGTCAGTGGCTAGCTGGCATTTACCGACGACTTCATCCTACGTTAGCCATATAAGTAAAGATCGAGTCAGTAATAATTCTTAAAAAAAATGTTTTATATATGTATAACATTCGTTTCCTCCATTTCGATTCCATTTCCTTTGATGTGTCCATACATAATTTCTATGAGAGAATCAGTTCTGCTGTGAAACAATTTCATTACGACAGCAGGGTGCATATTTTACGAAGTAATTTTTGATGTTATGATATATTATTGACAAATTCATATAAAGACATAATTTTATTTATTATATACAGAACAACGTCTGTCGGGTCAGCTAGTAATTAATATATAAATGTAAAGTAAGCTACGTACAATTGTATAATCCAGGTGTATTAGAAGAGACATAAAATAGTCGAGGAGGCAGCGGTCGCTTCAGTTCTTTTAATGGTGATGCTACCAACAGCTGTCGCCGATCTCCCAGGGCAGACCAGAAATCTGCATTCTCTTTTCCTAAAACAAACTATTTTTAAAATAACCTACCTCTCTTAGTTTAGTACATACATACATACATACACTTACTGCTACCCAGTGGCGTGCATTGATTTTCTAGCAAGGCATGGCTTTAATTACCCTTAATTAAATATAATAGTTTTTATAATTATAATAATATAAGCAAAATGGTCAAATTGTAAGTAGAGGTGTTTAGTGAGTGTCGTTGAATATATTGTAGATGAACATTCTTGTTTTTTGTTATTTGGTGGAGTTCTTGTGACAGTTTTCATCATGCCCGCTTAAATGTCACTGCTTATGGCGGCGACATGGGACGGGTTGTCGCCTTCGCTTAAATATTGTTGAGGGAGGCGGTGGCTGGCTCATGCGTTATGATCGTGAACGGGCGCTGCTTGTGGTGGCAGGATGATCCTGTTGCCGGAGACTAGGTTTCAGATTATTAAAAGTTTTTATATATATAGATATGTATATATATTATTTATAATCGCTTATAAAATGCTCACAGAATACCTTTATTTATTTACAGTGTGTGTGGATGATGCAGATTTTTGACTTACTCGTGTAAGGCATTGACTATTTGACGTTTGAGTATGTTTGTTGCATCATTTTACATATTATATTTTAATTGAAATGATTTGTAAATCGATGGAAATGTAAATCTTGATATTAAAGAGTGGCAATGAGTTTCTTGCTACTTCTTCTCATTAGCTCAACCCTTTACGAAGTAGCGATAGATTCAATAAGAAAGGCACTGTATATCTAACTAGTCGTAGTTGAGCTTTGGAATATGCAATGATAGCTTACCGTAGATATTTAAAATTTTATGAGAGCGTGTTTAATAAAGTTTGGTAATAAAATAACGGACCCAAATTAAACTAAAACAACTTTAACACTAGTGCTATATATATATATTTCGGTTTAAACGAGGTAGGCACTGCCTAATTCCTTATATAATATGCACGCCCCTGCTCCTACCTCTTATATATTTATGTTATAGAGCTTGGCTTCATTCGAGCGTCCCTATTTTTCTTTTTCATGCCACGCATGGTAATTGACATGCCCTGCCCATTACAATGCAGTGTCGTTCAAGATTGTTGAAAAACCCAAAAATTCTGAGCGGCACTACAATTGCACTCGTCACCTTGAGCCATAAGATGTCAAGTCTCATTTGCCCAATAATTTCACTAGCTACCGCGCCCTTCCGACCGAAACAATAATGCTTACTTATACCCTATCCTGTGCAAAGGAGCCTACCACTGGTGTTAAGTATTATTCCTCATTTCCGGGATTAAGTATATACAAAAATTTGTACCAAAATTGTTAGATGTTTATATTTGAAGGCGTGAGTTCTCAAATCAATTTTCTAGTACGTATACAATTATTTGGGTTGACCCCAAACCCCGGAGTTGAACAAACGTACCAAGATTTACGTATCATGCATACGGACGGTCGGCTTAGTTGGTAAGAGCGCTGACACGTAACCCGAGAGACGCGGATTCGAATCCGGCATCGTCCATAAATGTTGGTAAAATTAATTTAGTATGCAATGTGTATCTAGTAGTTACCCTGCATGATGAGCGTGTGCTCGGCGGCGGCCATGTTCTTGGCCACCTCCCGCTCGTCGCCGGTGGCGGTCACAGCGCACCACACCCACACACGCGCGCTCTCCCGCAGGATGTAGCACGATCCTCGCTCCTGCTCGCACGCACGGCTCCCGTTCATCTTGCGGCCCACTTCCACGCCGCGGGCTTCGCGGGCGTACTGACCAGACACCCGGATTAACGCTCGCGCGGGGGAAACAACTCGACGTCCGCTAGCTGTTCGAAGCAAACTATGAAACAGCCTTGCGCATCATGTTGATACCAGCTGGCATGCCAACTCTTACAATGATATATGACTGACAACAACCTCTCTGTCACCTACAACAATTTGGTTAAAAGAGCTGACATAGATATTTTTTGACATTCTGCCCCATGTTTCAAAAAAGAAGTTAAAAAATCTATAAAAGATTGTTAGTCATTGTTCATAAGTATTGTTTTTATTTACTTTTGTTTTCCTTGTTTCTTATGTAAGTACACAATTATTTTTTATCAGCCTTTTGCTAGTCTTTATTTTTGTTATACTTTTCAAAATTATCTTAGCTTTAAGTTGTAAACAAACAATGTCTATTTATACCTATTATACATGTTGAGTTAAATGAAAAAAAATAAATTATAGATTAAGATAGTTGTATTGCATGTTGGCTTCCTAATAAATAAACTAGGATGCCGCAGTCGGTCGCCGTACCGCTTCGCTGCGGCCGCAGCGTATATTTGTAAACTTAGTCTGTGTACAAAAACAAAACAATTGAAACTTATTGTGATTTGATCATTCGGCTCAATTTTTAAATAAATATAAATAGCGCGTGCCAATTTAGAATAATTTGTAAATCACGTTTGTTTTTAATTATAATGATTGAATCAAGTCGAAATTCAAAATTCTGTTCGATAACCTAGAAAATTTCGAAAGCTTTTTTGAGTTCAATTTTTTTTTAAATCGGTCCAGATTTTTTTTATATAAATTAACTATCTGCAATCAGTAGATTCTACTATAAGCAGGTGGTATAAGGGGATGCGATGTGCAGAGGCCCTTTTCTAGCGAGAAGGACTCTTTTATTTAGATTTCTCTATTTGTCTAGTTCAGAGATCACATGCTCTTTTTAGTCGTTATGGACGGTTATATACAAGGAGCTCATGAGCAAGCTTGTTTGGGTGGACTTCTAAACCAGTTCTATATTTATCTCGAGTTGCCGCAATTTCTTGCTTGACTAGTGGAATCTTTGTGTACTGGTGGACCTCATCATTGGTATGAACAATCAGAAGTCCTTTCCGCGCTCAAGGACTCTAGAAACTGCTTGAATTTGTTATTATGGAAGACTTCGATAGCTTTCTTTAAGCTAAGGCATGCTCTGTTGAAGTTTCTTTTATCTGTTGGGTGTCTACTTGTATGACAGACGCGTCTCAATCTTCTTTTTTCTTCGATTTGGGTTTTCAAGATAGACGTCACCATCAGCGCAAAGGAAAATCCACTAGATTCGGGTGTATTCCTCCAAGCAGCCTCCTGAGTGAGACATGTTACATATTTTGTGGCTTGCTCGACATCCTCTTTTTAAGTGGGATCCTAAGGTTAATATTCTCTTCTAGAAAATCCCTAAACGAGGGCCAATCGGTATTGTGATTGTAAAGTGACTCGTGTTTTTGTCTGTTGAGGATTGCTGTAGAGTCGGTAAGTAGAGCTGGTGAATGGTCTGAGATGCTGTCATGACAGGAGCTGATATGAAAGTTGTTAGCCGAGATACCCGAGATATCCGTTGAGGTTGGACGCTAGGAACTAATCTATCCCGCCAGCCATTCATCCTCTTAGCGCGTTTTCCATACCATAGGGTTAGGGGATTTTTTAGAGAGGTTGCCTTCCTCGCAGTCCAAGTGGCGGTTACGGTCTGGGGCTGCCCTTGCGGGGTGCGCACTGGATTTTTCTGTCGGGATTATCTCCCTTACCTAGAAGATCGGTTTTGCACATCGCCTAGGAAGATGTGCACCACCGATACCTGTCCTCATCTTACTACCCACCTTACGGCCGAAATGGCCGAGAAACAATTTAACACAGAAATCAATTGGAGTCTCTGCTCAGTTCCCTTCGCTTCGCTCAATAAATAGATCTACCAGCTGCTGTATTCCCGTATTGATACGAACTAGAAGGGACTTTCAAGCCTAAGCATACTCTCACCTAGTTAGCCGGCAATCATCTCTGAACCTTTAGTATATCGGATGTCCAAGAGCGGTTGGTTTTTACTTTTCATCAGGTGAACCACTTGCAATTGTTTTTGGCGTGCGATGTGCTGAAAGGGGTCAGGTGAATTGTACCAAGAAGACTTAAGACTTAGAAGACGTAACCCAGTATGATATGCCCACTCTCGCTCGCACACGCACCACACCCTGATTACACCCGAGCTAAGAAGAATTACCGAACCATCGTTCATGACTCAGGCATATAGAATTTTATGTTCTCATGTGACTAAGTTTTTAATGAGAAACAAATATCTGATTTTATGTTATGTGTCAATATTTCTGAGCTTGCATTTAGAAATTATAATCTTAATATTGAAGTTCAGACACAAGAAACGATTACATGTTACATTCATACAAATCATATACTGAGAATAGCATTGAAACTCCTTCATGTCCTCCTCCACGTCTCAAAGAAATCCTTAAGATTGGATATTGGAACTTCAAAAGCAGAAAAGGGATTCAGACTTAGAAAACGGAACATTTTAAAATTTCAACTGAATATATAAATCGGGTGTTAGCAACTTACGGTCATAGTCAGTAGCGCTTCCACAGAAAGTTATCATACGTCCTTTAAATATTTGAAGGAAATGGGCCGGTTCCTTTCCTTGATGTACCCAAGACTAGAAAACACAATTAATAATTATTGTCAATGCGATCGTTATTCAAGTTCAAATATTTCTATTCAAAGGATATCATGATATCACTTATTGAAAGTCAAAAACTACCACCCATACGTAATGTATGCCTCAGACCTGAGAAGAACGGCCGCAACAAACTCAGCGGGCTTCTTTTTTTCATAAAAATTAAGGTAGCAATGTAATATCGTACAATAAAACATATTATTAAATAGCCCGAGGTCGGTCGTTCCATTCCCAATCTGTGGCAACTGAACGAAAAACATTTAGATTATATTATTATTATTTATTAGTAACGTTTACCACACAAACGTTTTTTAATAATTCTCTTGAATTTCATAATACATTTTGTCAAGAAGTTTTGATAGGGGCTGCCATACTAATGAGAGATATACGAGTATGAGTGTTTTGTGTATATGAACTTATACAGTTCAACTGGTTAATGGGAAAGAAGTAGCGGGTAACAATTTGTGTCGAAAAGTGAAACTACGTATTGTGAAAATAATAACAATACCTGTATAGGAAGGCGCCCTAACTTAGTATAGAGGTCCTTAGCTTCTTTCGCTCCCAAATTTCTTAGATCATTTGGTGAAGAGCCACCCTGAAAATAAGCAAAAGCAACAGTTGTGGTCAATCATGTGAAAAAATTTTGAAGAGACAGTGATATCAATTAAGATGATGTGGTAGCCTGAAAGTAGAATAAAATAGTGCAAAGTATTTGAATATTGCTTCGGTACGGTTTTCAAGGAACTTTCTTAGCCAGATAATACGGATACCACCAAAAAATCACGTATGGCAACCTCAAAGACAGTAAACGGTCTTTATACACATTTTTTTTATCTAATAGGAGGACAAACGAGCGTACGGGTCACCTGTTGTTAAGTGATCACCGCCGCCCACAATCTCTTGCAACACTAGAGGAATCACAGGAGCGCTGTCAGCCTTTAAGGAACGTGTACGCGCTTTTTTTGAAGGTGCCCATGTCGTATCGTCCCGGAAACACCGCACAAGGAAGCTCATTCCACAGCTTTGTAGTAGGTGGAAGAAAGTTCCTTGAAAACCGCACTGTGGAGGACCGCCACACATCCAGATGGTGGGGATGATATCCAAACTTACGGCGTGTCGTGCGAAGGTGGAATTCGGCGGCACGAATCAAGTTAAACAGCTCTACGGAACACTCCCCGTGATAAATGCGGTAGAAGACACACAATGAAGCAACGTCTCTACGCAACGCCAAGTGATCCAGCCGTTCACAGAGCACTGGGTCCCCGACAATTCGAGCTGCTCTGCGTTCCAAGCGGTCAAATGGATCGAGCTGATACTGGGGTGCGCCAGACCAGAGATGACAGCAATACTCCATGTGTGGCCGGACCTGCGCTTTGTGCACCGCTAGAATGTGGGCCGGCTTGAAGTATTGCCGTGCTCTATTAATGACGCCCATTTGCCATAAAAATTAAAAAGTTATTACTTTACGGTGCCTAATTAAAAAGTTAATATATTTATGGGTTTGTGATAGGTAATGAACAAACCATCCAATAGTATATAATAGTTTGGTCCCCAGTCGGCGCGTGGTAAGTGTAGTGTACGATAAAGCAATCCTGGTCGTAGAAGACAGCTTGCTGAGGTCGCTCGACCTCTTGCAGAGTTTGCACGGTGCTGTCTCGCTCACACTCCGTGGTTTTACGCACGCGCCACATACGAAGAGCACCTGATCCATCATCTGGCACCTGCGTCTAAAGATTACAACAAAAATATTATTTATAAGCAGTAGCCTAATTTCGAACCGATATATTATTTACCCTTTCCTGACTTAACTGAAAAAGGCCATATGGATATGGCCAGAAAATATGATGAAAATAATCGTTGGATTCTGTTTGTGATTTTTATTAGTGCAGTAATAACAGATCCGAATGGCGTGGTATTAATAATATGGACGATTAATATGATGACCATCTAGCAGGAGAGCCCTTTGAAATAGTGTAAATTTTTCGTGTGCCCTTTAAAACTCTTCCTTTTGGTCTTAAGGACTGCTGACGTGCAAATAAAATATTTACTATGAATTTGCACCTGTTTTCCAGAGTGTTAGGTTATGTAAAATATGATATGACCACGGTCCTGACACGATCTCTGGCATCTTCTACATACATGACACTACTGCACTACTTACTGCACTAAATCTTGGTAAACTTGACCTGCCAGTAATTGTTCCATCTGTACATGGGATATACGCCTAGGACGACCCTTCCCAACACTTATTATTAAATTCTAAATCTTATTATTAAACAACTTCGCACTCACTTCAGCCGCCAACCAAGCGTTATTAGCAAGACTGTCCGCATCGAGCCTGGTAGTGGCCGAGCGAGCAGCGCGCAGCCTCACGTCGCGACGGGAGTCGCTCCAGTGCCAGTCATGGAACAAGGCGGCGAACTCCAGCGGCTCCCGGCCGGACACAGTGATGGACACGGGGCCCGAGTAGCGGCGGGCGCGAGCCAGGCCGCGGGCTGAAGCTAGTGCGCCTCGGCTGCACGCGCTGCGAATGTTGCCGCCCACCCAGGCCCATACACCACGAGTGCCGGCGTCTAGTATGTACACACACTGAAACAATATGCAACATATTACACGAACACGTCTTTTGACTCCGTATGCTGTAAAATTATTTAAATTGATATATTTTCTTTTCAAAAAGACAAAGAGACACTTCTTATGGGCTCCAGATGTTGTCTGGCATAATATTAACACCAGGAACAATGTGGCAGATATATGCATTTATACATTAGAACAAACATAAACTTGTTTTGCCTACTACTTGGTATAGTCGAGTTAGTAAGTCTTTTGTTGGGGGATGTATATGTGCTTTAACATTTTGGATCAGATAGCACACATTGAAACTATTTACACAGACTTCAAGAAGGCGTTTGACAAGGTGGACCATCTCATACTTTTTAAAAAACTTTCCTACAACGAAATCCAAGGCGTTGGTTCAGTTGGTAACTACAAAGTCGTGTTCAGTCTATGGCCAATAATGGGCATTGGTCTCTTCACCTGTTGTTGCCATATCAGGCGTCCCTCAAGGATCTATCCTAGGACCTTTACTAATTGTACTCTTCGCAAATGATATCTCATGTTGTTTCAAACATTGCAATCCCCTTATATATGCGGATGACTTAAAGATGTCGTTTTGTCTTCAACATCTATGTTCTCAACGAGACGTTCCAAGGGAGCAATTGTAATTATTTTAGTTAGTTATAATTTGAACGTATATTTAATATTTTGTTTATATTTTTGTCTTCAATAAAGTAAATAATTAATCAACATGATCCCAGAAAATGTACAACACAAATGTGTTACGAAATTCAAAAGAATTGTTAAAAATACCATAGATTGGGAATGGAGCAACCACCCTCAGGCTGTTTAATACGTCTGAAAAATTTTTTTGTAAGATATTAAATTAAACAAAATTTATTTAAAAAAAGGAGGCCGCTGAGTTTCTCGCCCCCGTTATTCTCAGGTCTGCGGTATATTTTTTTATGGAAAATGAGGACAAACGAGCCCACATTCTCTTGGAACACCAGATGAATCACAGGAGCTTTTCCGGCCTTTAAAGAATGTGTAAGGGCTTTTTTAAAAAAGTTGTAGTTTTAGACGTGCAACAAGTGATTTTAAATCCTACTTTGAATAAATATATTTGAATATGTTCGTCCATAGTTTTTTTGCGACTTTGCTTTATTTATCAGTACAAAAGTACTAGCATTTATGTGATTATATACAATATTCATTAATTGCGCTATCGCACAACAACAATGACAATTTATATTACATAAAAAAATTACATTTCAGACCAATTACAACTATTTTACATTTAAAAGTTTACTTCTGGGAAAAATCAACTTTCATCCATAATTTCAACGACTCTTTCACTATCTTCATTACCAGTATCATCATCGCCAATCTCTAAAACTGATACAATAATAAAAAAAAAACAAAATAATAAGTAACAAATTAATACGAGTATAACTATCGCGTTAGGGTGAGTCCTCGCTAATGACAAAGCTTTAAAACCAAATAATTAATCTGTAAAAATATTCGATCCCTCGACCTGATGGTGTTTCGGCTTGGCAATCACAACGACTCAATCACTGACTGGTCCAATGACATTAAGTTGAATAACCGAACAATAATTAGTTAGAAGTATAAATCCATAATTTCAACAACTGTCTTACGAATTTTCGGTGGGGCCACGTGTCCTGACGCGAGTTTAACATTTTGTAACCATCTCAAGAAAATTGCTCAACGCCGCTAAAGAAGGTTTCACTTCAAAAACCAAAAACGCATAGGTACGTGGCGGGCGTAGATAGAACTGGGGGCACTGTGGTGAGAGTCAACGGTTTAACCTATTGCGCTCTAACTTTATTCTATGTACAACAAAGTTTTCCTCATAAAAAACTATTATTATTACTATCAACCTAAAATTTGAACAATATGATTTACATACAGCTGTAATAATAACTTATTTTATTGCAGAAATGGTTTCGGATACGATCAATATCTGAAAAATACACTTACATCCTCTTTCAAGTCTTCCCTAAAAAGCGGTGCCTTTTTAACTTCCTCCAAACGAGCAGCTGGCTTCTGTGAAGGTATGGAGACCAGTTTCGGTGGTTGTGTGGCCAGGTACAGTCTGACTGGCCTCGAAGCTTCTGAGACTGGAGTCACTGGCTTCACAGTCCGAGCTCGCAGGTCAAGCACGGTGTCAAGAACGTTTCTATCTCCTGGTGGCAATGTCTGCTCGTATCCATCATGTGCTATCGTAATCCGTCGAACCATCACACCTTTGTCTGCGCCACGAGCCATGCGGTAAGCGATCTGTTATTCATTAAATTTATTATAAATTGTGTCTCGTCTCCCATTATAAAATTTTTACATTGCAAAATTATTAATGAAATCGACTAGTCTTGAGTTATAGACTTTTTATGATAATCAGGGATAAGACGAGCAGGTTGTTCAGCTGGCGGCAATTGATACGCCCTGCTCATTACAATGCAGCGCTGCTCAGGATTCTTGAATAACCCAAAAATTCTGAACGGCACCACAATTGCGCTCGTCACCTTGAGACATAAGATGTTAAGTGTCATTTGACCAGTAATTTCACTAGCTACGGTGCCCTTCAGACCGAAATACGATAACTTCACACATTACTGCTTCACGGCAGAAAAAGGTGCCGTTGTGGTATCCATAATCTAGCTCGTATCCTGTACAATGGATCCTAATGCTTAATTGATACTTTAAACATCTTTTGGACAATTGTTAGAGCAGTCCAGACATGAGTGGTAATGAATGACGGGGGATATAATTACATTATGGCATACTATCAAGAGTGAAAACCCTAACCCATTACTTGGTTAACTTATTTTGTAGAGATGAGTTTTATTCGAACTACCATGTTTGTATTGTATTAACATATTGAAAATGAATATCTCCGCCTATTCACGAGACAGCACTTTTGGGAAATACCTTTGCACCGAAGATTTTTTCAACCAAGTTAGCAGCCCGCCCCAACCACAGCACTACAAGATCAGACGTATCCAGCACAAATACTCCGTCGGAGGCCAGGTGCGTCCACGATACGGGGACCAGCTGTAGCAAGACAGGTCTGCGCCCGCGCACTCTGTATAACCGTGCTGCAGCATTGCTTTTTGAGGCACTGCACAGGATCCTGGGAAACAAGACATGTTATTAAGAATTACCTGACGTATTAGATAAGGTCCTATGGA
This sequence comes from Leptidea sinapis, assembly GCF_905404315.1. Lineage (NCBI taxonomy): Eukaryota > Metazoa > Arthropoda > Insecta > Lepidoptera > Pieridae > Leptidea > Leptidea sinapis. The sequence goes on along the minus strand of NC_066281.1, from coordinate 5,689,581 downwards.
TAGGTGTAAATAAATTGCTTGAGATAGATACATTGAGTGACAATATTATCATTATAGGAATAGCAATTGTTTGAACCATTGTATTTGATGCCAATCTGAGACTCGAGATCTCTATGCCTTATATTATATCTTATTACACATCTATACTAAGTTTAAGTTTTTTAAGTTTCAATGCCTGGCAATTTCAACGAAAGTGAAAGAATAAAGACATTCGCAACTGTAAAAGGACTATCAAGGTAAGGTTCCTGAACACAGACTTTTTTCAATAATTTTGATGAAATATACACTGAGTAGTTGCTCTCTTTGAACAGAGAGTAAATAACCGTTGACATGCGCGAAAAGGATTTCAGATAGATTACCAAGCAGAACAATAACTTGATAGTATCACAAACATCTACATACCACAGGTCAGTATCCCAGTTGTCGTGATCAATGAGGATGAAACACTTTGTTACATTCTCAGCGAATGCAGTGCAACCCACAATAAAATGAGGCAGTATCTAAGATATGAACTGCCAACGAAATTCATTTCAGCCTCCTCCATTTAAGCAATCGTTATGGGAGAGATGCGGCGCCATGGATGTGCTAAGGAAATACTAGATCCGAAGAGTGTTCGCAGTGTCTGCGTGTCTTAGCCCATATATACACATAATATCGGCTTTCGGAGTCTTTCCTTAATCTTTTTTCGATACTTGTAGAGTGGGCTCAATGTGGCTCACACAGCAATAATACTAAAGAGCTCACTCACTCAATAATACTCACTCACTTGAATGATGAATGAAATATAGTAACTAAGTAACTTTTCTTTACTAGTACTTCCTACCTGAAACCATCGCGAAAATATGACAGGAGTCTGGGAGACTCTTTAGTTGCTGTTTCTCTGTGGATAACACTGGGAGTTCCGAGATGTGTGACCAATTGGTTGGCACGGCGGAGTGCTTCAGTGGCGAGGGTCCCAGCCCGCTCTCCCGCCCAGGCGTGCACGTGGCGCTCTGCATATGCTCCGTTACCGTTTTCTTTTATTTCCTTGCGCTGAAATAGAGAAATTTCAATAAAGAGTCAAATTCAAAGGACGAGAAGCTTGATCTAAAGAAATATATAGTAACACCTAGCTAAATTCTAAAACTGTCAATTAAAAAATGTTTCTTGCGCAAAATTATTTAAGTCGTTTTATATAATATTGCGACAACGTACCGGAAGATGCAGTGTTGGTAGGCCCCTCACAAGATGGACCGACGATCTGGTCAAGATCGCCGGAATACGTTGGATGAGGGCAGCGCAGGACAGATCGTCGTGGAGATCTTTGGGGGAGGCCTTTGTCCAGCAGTGGACGTCTTCCGGTAGATGATGATGATATAATGCATGACACTTTGCATGTTTTTTTTATTATAGTTAGTTCCTATTAGATACCTACCTTTCAATTTAAGAAACGATAACGTTTGACATGTTTTATTTGGCCAGCATTAAAATTATTATTATTACCTATTAAAGATGAAATTATTATAGCCCAAATATACAACAAATATGTTGTATACTGGTTCACCTAACGAGGACCGACATAAAATTTTATGTATAGCCAAGTATATTAGTGTTAGTGAGTACTTACGATGACATCAGGCCCCCCAGGTTGGCCGGGCAGAGAAGCTGAGTACACAAGATAGGCGTCCGCATCGTAAAATGTTCCATAATGTGTCCGCGGTAGCATGTCTGCGCTTGATTCCTGTGAACAATTGAGTTAATAGTATATTACTTCAATTATTTCAATACATATGGGCATGCAAACAAGAAACCAATTAGTATGATATAGGTATACGTGTTATAGCAGCACAATCTTGTGACAACCTACTAAGGATCTGGCATCGGATCATAATGATGACTATGATCAAAATACTGGTTGGCGATTATCAATTCTGCCGTCATCTGGAAATGAATTCCAAATTGGCAAATAAATGAGCAAATTTTTCTTATTTTGCAGCTTGAACTATTTAAGAGGATGCAACTGATTAAACTACCGGGTTTTAGTGCACTACGCATGGCTAAGCTGTGCACAATTTACAGGGCTCATTGAGGTGTGCCACAAGGAGGCGTGCTTGGTGCGATCCTCCATCTGGTCTTTACATCAAATCTACCCATAACACAGGCGGGGTCGTGATGGGAACTCATGCTCCGGAACCGGCATAAGCAAGTAGTAGGCTTCACTTCTGTCATGACAACATCGGGGAATGTTTGACCACCTGACGGAACTAAATCGGTGCAGGTCTCCCTTACGACGCGTCGTATACATACATATACATTACATATACAAGATACAAGTCGCCGTATGTGGTTTAACAGACTGAGTAAATATTATTCCAAAAATATTAAGCCAAGATACCTTGGATTCTCGTCTTACGAGGAAAAAATACATTTATTAAACGAAAGGCACCGAAGATCCAGTTAAGGAAAGTCACAGGTGTTACTGGAAATAAACTGTTGTTATATAAATGGATTCTATAACCAATCTGGACTTATGTAGTCCAACGGGGCATAGCCTCTCCAACTCCAACCTACAAATACTGACATACAAGAACAACAAACAGAAAAACTTAAAAAAATATGTGATAAAGTTACTTATTTAATGTTTTCGTATTTTTAATTGTGCAAAAAGCTTGTTTATTATTCTTAGTTTCCTATTCTGAAATATTTTAATATATCTGACTTCAAAGTCTATTTTTGCGATATCCAAATTTTATAAATCGGAACATGTTGAACCACTTAAATCTAAAATTACGTAGAAATCACTAGAATTTCTCTAGACATAACAACATCTATAAATTATCTTCAATTATATTTCTTGCAGATAGCGTGAGGAGTAAATCTGTCGATCTAATTTTTTAGTGAGTAGTTGATTTAACAGTCTGTTTCGGTCAGCTGAGTCCACATAGCGGTATAAATACGAGGATGAAGTTATTTACACAAAATGTATTAAATCGTTTTGTCTTAGAGCAGTCATAGCTGAATGAGCTTATGACTCACTGATTGTTCACAAAAAAATAACGGGTTGCACTCCGGAAGTGCTGGCTGAAGTGAAAAATTAAACATTAACGTTGTGCATTTGCGAATATTTTGGAATGGTTAGGGAATAATTTTGCACGAATTTCATTATAATTAACAGTATAAAAGAACTAGTATTTATGTGGTAACAATACAATATTCATTTATTGCGCTTTCGTACACAGAAATGACCATTTATATTATATAAAAAATTTAAAACTTCAGAACTATTACAATAATTTTACATTAAAGAGTTTGTCTCTCAGAAACATCAACTTTCATCAATTTCAACGATTCGAATTTCATTCCATTTCAACGACTGTCTTACGAATTTTGGATCAGGTCACGTGGCCTGACGCGAGTTTAACATTTTATACCCATCTCAAGAAAAGTGCTCAACAACGCTAAAGAAGTTTTCATTAAAAAAAATAGAATAATAGTTGAACCTGCAATTTCCAATGTAATTATTTAAGACAATATAATTTGTGTTATTTTTGAGCTCAGAGTTATTTCATAAATGTTTAAATCGCAATTACTTTTGAATGAATCGATTTTCACGCAGTTTTCAATCGATGGGTTAACTAATTTTTAATCTAATCCCGTTTAATAAAGGGGTTTTGAGATTTCTCAAAATCTACCGGTCCAAATTGTATTAAAAATCTCAGTATGGTCAAGCCCTTTCGAATGGCGCCAATGAAATCGATCGAGCCGTTCAAAAGTTATAAGAGGTTTACATACATACATACATACACACACACCCATACACACAGACGTACGGACACTACCGCGTGAATAGTCAAAGGCCTTAAAACGTCGACACCTGATAAAAATTCGATTTTCGAAAAACGGGGATGAAACCAATAACTTCCCGAATTATTGTAAATTTTAAATTTTCTTAGCGGGATGTTAAATAAGCACTGCCGGCGATCGAGTTAAAGACGTTTTACTTCTTTATTTTTATTTTCCATCACGTGGTTTACTGATAGGTCTAGTATTTTTATATAATCTACCATTTGAACACGATTAAAGAAACATTCTCAATAGAATTTGTGCTTACGTATTCACTTATATGGTGATGATAATTTAAATTGCAAAATATTTGGCGCTTGCGCAAATTGCTTTTGAATAGTTTTAAGTACATATACTCCTTCACAAGAATGTGACTGATGCTGTGAAACGCGATGTCCGAACACTTACACCTGTTCTCTTGTTCGATGAGTGAACTCACTAGAGCTGCAAATAGTATAGTTTGTATTCAATTAGAGTAATATTATCTAGTTAATTAAGTTTTTCTTTTACGAAATATGTGTTTCAATGATAGTATTGTTATAACTTTATTTGTTCATTACTCTGTCGCATTAGGTTAAACTTGTAATGATGGATGTAGTGTGGTTATAAAAATAAATAAATAAATAATAATAACACGATTCAGGGTGCTGTATAGACATCTGAGCTGAGCAAAGTCGAAGCACGAGTAGGTAACTTTCATAATACTAAATTACAACTGACTAAACCACCCGAGGCCAGACTACGGTAGAAACAAAATTTCAAGAACTTAAAACAAACTTCAACGGATTAATTAAAGATTTAAAAAATCACTTGCCGAGTAAAGACGGTACAGAAAAATACTTTAAATGCCTCGAGTTACACCAGTCACTGGCTATGTATCTTGGAAAGCAACAATTAATTAATGAGTCCTACAATCTACGAGTCAGCTAAAAAACATGATGGTACTTAGGCAAAACATGACAGCTAAATCATTGAATAGTTGAATGCTAACCCAACCGCTTCAAATGAACGTACCTATCAAGAATTATGATGCTAATTTTAACCGACGGATGACCAAACGCAAGTAAACTTTCGTTTTCTCATATGAAATCTTAGAAGGTGAATTATTGCATGCTGCATCACGCTTCATCTGATTGTAAGTAAACGTTTATTAAATAAAGTTATAGTGAGTAATAAAGTTAGATTTGTTAATTTTATTATTATTGGTCAGTAATAAAATTTAGAATTAAAAGAATTAAATAAAAAAAAATTCTAGAATTAGTGTATCTAGAAAGCATTGTATCTAAAACAGAGGCAATTGATGACGATGTGTTGTAAGGGAGTAGGAAGCATAGGGTGGATTGGCTCAGCTTTCGAGCCAATTTGCGATCATACCAATTGAGAAGAAGCTCTAAACTCCATATATCAACATATACATTCTCTTTATTTTAAGGCCGTGTTGGTTCGGGAAAACTGCAGCTGGTAATTGATTCCAGAATAACGCGCAAGAGGTGATAGAATTCTAGACGTCAACATGATGATGGTGAAAATTCGCATTTCGACGTAATGCCCAGTGGTTTAATGCGGCTGCATGTATCCGAATAACTCCCGTGATATATGCGGTAGAAGATACAGAGAGAACAATATTACAAATTAGCTTTGCAAAGTCTCGGAATGGGGCCGACAAAATTTTGTACAATTCAACCCCAAAAAGACACAAGTTTGTGCGTTTACCGCTAAAAGCTTTCCCTTAAGGCGAAGAGTAAGAATAAAATACGCAAACATGATGTTTTTAGACAAGTTTTGTGGTGAATGTATAGCATTTCGAGCTATGAACACTATTTAATCCTGTTACACATATCCTTAAGTCTTATTTGTAGTTTTCTAATGCTTGCTGTTGGTTATAGTTAACACTGCTGAGCCTTTTTGAACTACCACTTTTCTTTGAAGTTAAACAAGTTTTTTGGCATGGCGTGACGCATTTTTTTGGTACTTCTTTCAGAAAAGTTATTCTTATAGCTTGTACTTTTTTGTGTAGGTTCATTTATTCAGATTAGTAGTGAATAACGAGGATTATAAGCATATAAACTGTTTTCCACAGAAGAATTTTGAAAATATTGGCTTTGTTACATAGATGGCGGGCCGGCAGCCGTGAACTGATATCGCTCAAGGTCGCTGGCATTTAGTGTCGCCTTAAAGGCCGGCATCACATCTTTTGACACCTGGTGTTGAGGATGTCCATCGGCGGTTCCTCACCACCCCCCATTCTCACGCCTCTAGCACGTTTGCCTCCTCTTATATAGATATAGAGAGGATTTGATCGTCGACGATTCAAGCTGGTTTTCGTTGTATGCATTCTAATGGAAGAAGCTGGTACTGGGGAGTACCCACCCATAGGTACGAACAGTAAGTACTCCAAGCATTTTAGACACCAATATGGCCTTCTCTTCCAAGTGGCCATGAGATTGAATGAATATACAAAATGGACAAAATAAGAAAAAGATAAGGAAATTAGTATGTCTCTTCAAACAACTTCACTGTGTAGACACAATTATTAAAATTAACGGTTCTAAAATGATAAATGAATGAAAAAATGATAAAAATAAATAAATAAACAAGGTTGAAATTAATAGTTATTTATTCCTTATTAAATTTCATCCCAGTGAGTCACTAAAAAAAATATCGAATTATATTGCTTCACTACATAAAAAGGTTCTTAATATCAAGTTGAACCTAAGGTGCTGGTAGACTTGGGCATTCATTTCTAACAGAACATCGAGCATTCGCCGTTACAATAATAACAATGGAATGCTATGCAAAGCTTTACATCGGTTCAGACAATTTCACGATCATTCTAGCAAACGTAAATTGTATTCTTCACGAAGATATCAGACTTACGATCGCGTGTACTGCATTCATACTTATGGTATAGCTTTAGGCGGGGGAACAATGTAAAAATTGTTCGGATCGTCAAAAAGCACGAAGCAAAAATATGATTCCTTCCTAGAATGCTGCCAGAATACTCGCTACAACGTTCCTGTTTAGCTGTCGTAAGATTTACATTCGTTAGATTGCTCATTACAAGTGAATGCTCTAGTCTATCAGCACCTTAATGTTCATTTATTTAAAAAATATAATGAAAGACTGGATGACGTTGATGAATACAGATTGCGGACACATTGTGCGTGCGGAACGTCACTCTCGCATGCGTTTAGTTACTTACGACTGCAGTTAATTAACGGTATTGTCACTTTCTCTTCACTTTGTTTATGTAAAAACTTGGCAGGACATATTGTACATACGGCTACTTTACTTTCTCAGGCACAGCTAAGAACACCGATATAAATAAATCTATATACAGGCTTATCACCAAATAAAATCAAATCAAAAACACTTCGTTCATCTAGGTCAAGGAAATATGGCCAAGTCAAATCAAAATCACTTTATTAGTCTTTTTCAAGAAAATGACACTCATACACGTCAAATGTTATGCTTCATACGTCTCATACATACGTTAGTATCCATCTCTACTCTGTGGTAATACTTACGTTTAATATACTATTATATTAGGCTTCATTTTGTACATTTTTAACCAACTTCAAAAAAGGAGGAGGTTCTCAATTCGTCGGTATTTTTTTTTATGTTTGTTACCTCAAAACTTTCGACTGGGTGAACCGATTTTGATAATTCTTTGCTGGTGCTTCTCGTGTGGTCCCATTGTAATTTGATCCAGATCTGACAGTGGCATCCATGAGAAAACCATAAAAGTCTTTAAATTTGCTATACATACGTATAGCAAAGTGGATGATAAAATTACGAACGATTTCGATGATTCTTTTTTTATTGGAAAGGATATACTTCAAAGATAGTTTCGTGAGTGTTTGGTTAAGTTCTTATTACGGAATCCATGACGAAGTAACAGAACTTTTCAATTATTAGGATCAAATTAACGATACTCGGCCGAATCTCTTTTATGCTATAGTATATCTACACATATTTAGACAAATTATTAGTAAGTGTACTTCAAATTCACTAAAATCATAAAATAAAAAAAATTAACAAAAAAACAACCGACTTCAAAAACACTATTCCAAAACAACAGCTGAAATAATGTGCACTAAAAGAATAAAAATAATTGTGTATTTTTCTACAATCTAATTAATTAATCTTATTCTAGTTACGATTATTGTAATTTTTGGAGTCGATGTCATCCAGGATACGTTTGTTACTACATACATAGTTATAGGTGAGATGTGCTTGAGTCGTGAGGAGGCGAGAGGCGAGAGCGAGTCGCGGCGGAAGGACACCGATTCCAAAAATTACAATAATCGTAACTAGAATTAGATTAATTAATTAGATTGTAGAAAAATACGCAATTATTTTTATACTTTTAGTGCAAATTATATCTATTGTTTTGGAATAGTGTTTTTGAAGTCGGTTGTTTTTTTGTTAATATGTTTTACTCTACACATACTACACTCGATCAAACAAGTCACCAAGAGATGATCACGAGCTTTTAAAATTAGAAGACCCATATGGACCAGTGGTTAGTAACCCTGTCTACTAATCTAGGTAGGTGCAAACATTTTTATGATGAATATGGATGTTTGTTTCCGAGTCATGGATGTTTATGTATGTTTTAGTAATTATATCGTATTAAAAAGGTTAATGTGTGCAAATATATAATCTAAGATCATTTATACGTCTAGACGGAATATGACAGATGTAAATTAAACGTCGAAAAAATTGAGTTTAGAGTTACCCTCTATTTTGAGCAATGGACGCACATCAACAAAAAGTGTCACACAAATCGCGAGTATAAGACGTAGCTTGTCATGCACACTAATCTAATATTTCTGGCCTGTTTTTATCGGTTGTCTAACAGCCAGATACTCCAACTAGACGCATAAATTATCTAAGTATAGTTATAATATAATCAGTATTATTGATGGTGTAATTTTTTTAACAAATAAACTTTATGGAATCTTGTACTGTAGCGTAAGTATAGACGTAAAGTAAACATAATTTATATACATATTTATTGAATGTGGTTCAGTAACAGGTATTAGATATTAACAGGTACAGGTACCTACACTTATTGTACTTAAATTAGTTAGATTTATTGGAAGGCTTATAAATGTAGCTATAAGTACACACAATAATAGGCAAACACAGCGTGCAATTTACGTTATGAACGTAGAATACCTACTAGATATAACGTATCTATGCTACACTAAGAAACACTGATAGTCCGGTCAATTTAGACATTCAAAGTTACATAAAGTCCCAACAAGCTGAAAATCAGTGAAATTGTTCAAAACATAATTATAAACAATGTTTAAAAGTTCCCCATCATTCCCGTGTATAGATTTTTTTTTATTCAAGGTCTAAGGCCAAAAAAAAAATTAGTTTCTCGCGATTTTCATGCACACGTTTTCACGCCACCTATGATACAACTACGGTAACAACTTTTATAACTTTTTGAATCGGTATATCTCAGAAACGGTAGCTCGTAAGAAAAAAGTATTGATAAACTTTTTATAGATAATTTTATGATCTACAATTTTTGTCTGAGGTACTTTCATGATAAAACTTACCGTTTTGTTGAAAATCGCGAAAAACTCATTTTTTTGGCCATGTAAAATTTTTTATTCAAGGTCAAACCTTGAATAAAAAATTTTACATACACGGGAATGATGGGGAACTAAATTAAACATTGTTTATAATTATGTTTTGAACAATTTCACTGATTTTCAGCTTGTTGGGACTTTATGTAACTTCACTCTCATTTTTTGGTCTAAATTGACCGGACTATCATGTTAATAAAATTTACGTAACAATTCAAGATTTAAAAAAAACTACGTTTAAAAAAAATTACATCAAAAACTGAAAACTATCAAATAACTAAAAATGTAATATAATACACCTTTTATGCAAACCTTTACCTTTAATATTAATAAAATACTATTATTTATATGTACTACCTATTGATAGGTTTAAAGTCGGACCCAAGCCCTAAACAAAATAAAACTTAATAGTTATTATAAACAGCTTACTTACTATAATTATTACCACGTGTAGCTGTCCGCTTGGGTTATTTTGTTCTAGACGAAGCTATCTATAGTGTAGGTTAGTACCTACACTAGGTACTAAGGTAGTCATTTGGCTTGCTTATATAATACATTATAAATTACATTTTTAGTTAAGTATTTGATACTTTTCAGTTTTTCTAGTAGGATTTTTTTAAACGTAGATGTTTTTTATTTTTTACTTTTTAGAGTCAATTAATAATAATAATATATCATCACCCTGAATGAAAACACCTAAAAAGCCATACACAAAAAAACAATTATATCATCCAGGTAGATAAAAATTTTCATAAAATGTTCATAACATGAAAACTACTGGGGCAAACTATATAAAATATTTATGGGACCTAATGGCATCTATTACGCATCGAGCTAAAGTAGAAGAAGTAACTTTAAGTAAATTTCTTAATGTATTTAAGGTACAATTACACAAATAACACCTTCTTTAGCAGAAAGTATGTTGTGCTGTTTGCACATCTCGTTAATGACATTATTAAAGACAAAATAAAGTTAAAAATATCATATCACTATGAAAACAAAGCAATTCTACAAAGAGAATACCAATTTCTCAGAATGAGCTGAGGCTAATGATCCATTTGAACCGTTACGTTCATTACTCAGTACTCACCCATACCTAGTCTAGACTCTAGCCAAGCGGAAAATAATTCAGTCATCAGTGTTATTGTCCTATTATTCTAAAAATAATTTTAATGTAGATTCTACAAATACTTCCGTAATGTCACTTTCCTAAAGTTCGCTTAGGAATCAAATAATTGAAAATTGTGTAATTAATATAAAAAAGGGAAATTATCATTCACAGGTATTGAAAATACCTGTCTAACCCTAAAATACGGTTGAGAGAAGCGATGTCTGGTTCATGCGTCATGCCCGTGAACGGACGCTACTTAGCTGGATAATCTTATCATCTAGAGCCTATATCTAACATAGAGATCTTATTTCGAGAACCCTGTTTCTGTTGACAAATTTAAAGCAAAATGGTTGCGAAAAGCTATGGCTGGCCTATGCGTCATGCTCGTGAACGGGCGCTTTTATATTTATTTCTTTAAATACTTTTATATTGTGTGTAAGATTTGCATTTTATGATTTACTAACATTTTCTTTTATTTTTTCAGTTACTTAAGTGATTGTTAAGCTTTGAATATTATGCTGCATAAGTGAAATGATGACGCTGTAAATATTGGCAAATAAACGTTAGTAGGGAACATGTCTGCTTACTTAGGGTGCAGTTTGATCAGACGTATTAACTTATAGGTTAATGTTTAGGCTACACAAAAATATGCAGGTAGTACTAAATATGTCGGGCTCCTGAAATATTAAGAAGGTATTGGTAGGAATATACGCGCGATGTTAATGTTGATTAAAAATAAAATTCCGGTTTCTCCTGTTTTTTTATTACTTTTAATCGGAATCAGCGCGTGTAATTTGCCTTCGATAACTAAATCTGGGATCACGGCAGTGCCAGCGCCAAATCGAGCAAAAACAAGTGGCACGGCCGTACCGACCGTTTTAGAAGCAGTTTAGACCATTTTCGATCCCCTACAACTTCGATGTGGACAAAACTAGAAACCTTTCAGTTATCAAACAGGCATTGTATTTATAATTATTATTTATGTATGTTTATATGAATTTATGTATGTTTAAGTATGTATATTGTATTAAATAAATCATTGTCTTGTAACCCATAACACAGGCTATATATGCTTAACTTGGGGCAAGATTATTTGTGTTAAAAGTGTGTCAATATTACATTATTATTATTATTGTATAAACACGGTATATTTCAAATTTCATTAAATTTAAACAAGCAGTTTGGGAATTATAACTAGTCAAAGTTTCTTAAACTTATCACTGACTGACTCACTGAGCTATCATCAAAAGTCTAAGGCACTTCTAGCAGACATAAACGCTTCAAATTTAGAATATAGTTTGTGTTTAATGTATTAAATAAAAAACAAAATATTTTGCGATTTCGGTCCACTTATCTAGATACACCAACTGCATAAATAACTTTGTAACGGTTAAAAAGCGCTTAGTTTAAGCCTAATTATTGAATCCAGTTTATTTCACTTTGACATTGATTATAGTTCCATTTTCACTGCTTGGTAAATTATGTAGCAAATTAAATTTAACAGTAAAAGTTAAACCAGGCTTAAGCGCAGAATAATGATTAATTGTTTCGGAACCATAAGTCCAGTTCTCACAGCTTTATGAAATAAATAAATTAACTCTATTGTTCCACGCTGTGAGTTCAGATAATGGTCGCCTTTTATCTCTATGCCATCTTGAATCATGTAGTCTATTATTCCACCTTTCCCGCAGTTTAGTTTGAAGCGAATGTTAACATCAATTTTAATATAACTTTCGATTGCCTACTAACATATTTTCACTCTTACTACCCGGTTACATCGTCTCTGGAACTGACGTCGATGACGTCACATCGTCGCTTTGTTACAGTGTACAAAACAAGCATCACTTGGATATTATTATTAATCTATATGTATAAAAATGAATTGCTGTTCGTTAGTCTTGCTAAAACTCGAGAACGGCTGGACCGATTTGGCTAACTTTGGTCTTGAATTATTTGTGGAAGTCCAGAGAAGGTTTAAAAGGTGAATAAATATGAAAGTGTTCGGAATTAAATAGATAAAACAATTTTGTTTTTCCTTTTATGTGTCCCCCGTCGTCCGATATTTGTTTTGTATGGACATATTTTCTATGAGACAATTTAGTGACGCACGGTTTGACACTTCCGCTGTGAAACAATTTCATTATAACAACAGTGAGCATTTTTACCAAATAATTCTTGATGTTTTGAAATATTATTGGCAATTTCCTATAAAACAGTGTTTTTTTTTTATTATCTAGAGAACAACGTCTGTCGGGGCAGCTAGTAATAAATAAACAATGATTTATTTATTCAGTGTTATAGATTGGTGTTGTGTTGCGATGCTGATTATTATTATAATGATAAAATATCAATTGAATAATCTGGGTTAAGTAAAAAAGTATTTGTTTTTCTGGAAGTACTATTATAGCGACATAGAACAACAGAAACAACTTACAGAACTTTAAAAAAACAAAAGTCAAAACATAACAATGAAAACTTCAAAAACAAGCAGTGATAGCACGAAAATTTCATGACATATACCTAACGGTAGTGAAACTGCAAACCGTACGCACGCAACAGGACGAGCGTGAAGGGGTGAAAGGAGAACGGAAGAGGGCTTCAAGTTCCAGCGAGGTCCAGCCGTAATGTGGCCGTGTAGTATATTATTTTAGTGTTTCCATTTATGGCTGGTCCGTATGCACGAATAACGACGACAGAATCATAGACGAGCTGACAGTCCTGTTTGATATTAAAAAAAATACTAAGGTTGAGTTGCACCAAATAACTTTAGCAATAAGAAACATGTTAATGTACCGGCTATGCAAAAAATGTATTGCACCATTTGACAATAATTTTTATATTGACATTGTCATAATTTTAACAGTTAACAGTATCGTCATCGCTTGTTAAAGCTATTGTTAAAGTTAAATAGCTAAATAGCGACCTGTAAAATATTTCAAATAAATATTCCATATTGACTTGATATTTCACCTTTTAACTTTAACTATGTCAAGGAATACGATGGTGCAACTCATTCCGCAGTCCATGTTAAAGGCAGTGTTACTGTTAACGTTAAATTTGACTTACTGTAAAAGCTTATATGATGAAAACAAGCCCAAGGAACTAATGCCAACCGTGGCTGACTGCTTACGACACGACAATCAAAATCGGTTATAGTAACAATAGTTTCACTTTCAATTTTTATCTTGAAGTATCTCCGTTAGAGATTATCTTCTCACTCGCACGCTTTGTATACAGGTGTCCTAAAGTTATGGGACATGAAGGGAAAGTACCTTAAATATCGAAGATAGGCTATTTTAATGTTACTTAAGAAGAGTTATTAGTTTTTGGCCATTCCTTTCGATTGGCATCATAAAAGTAGTAGTAGTTTTTTTTAAATTTAAGTCGGTTCGATTCCCAGACGAGGCAAGTAATTTTTAGAAAATCTTTGAATGTAGAATTACTAAATTTTAAAAATAAATAAAGTCTTCTTTCAGTAAAATAGCCTATATTCGATATTTAAGGTACTTTCCCTTCATGTCCCATAACTTTGGAACACCCTGTATACGCTAGTGTATTGTAAGCCTATGGAATTAATGCTCTAAACAATTAATGAGTATGTTTAGCGAGGCAATTGAAAGCGATGTGGTACATTTTCTTGCCAACGTTCGCTGTCTTTCTTTGTATATAGACAAGGCTTTAGAATTCATAACAAGGGTCGATTACAGACGAGCGCTCGAATTGAAAGATGGTGACGGAACCTTTCGAGTGAAGTTCGACTCGCACTTAGCGGGTTTCTATTTACAAGATTATTTAGATACCCTATAGTTAGGCATAAAGATAAACTCAAAAGCAAACTAAAATATTATTTTCATGCCTACCTTAAGCTGCTGTCAATAAATTGCTTATTAAAATAAGAAAGAATAAACTGTAAAGAAAGAAAGAAAGAAATAATGTTTATTGACGTCATTATACATTCTGATAATAGTTCTTAAAGTTATACTAATCTAATTATGATCTAATGACGCCAATGGGCCCCCAACTCAGCATAGTTGTGGTTTCGAAAGAATCCACAACGCTGGTCTTCCGTGGAAAATGATGTACGTGCCGTGGATTAGGTTACCTAGGAATAAGGGCTCCTTCATAGGTCTTAGATAATTTATATGTCTAAATAGAGCCTTTTTCTGCTAGGCAATGCATGACAACAGCCCAAGTTTATAACTCTTAATGTGTATGACAGCTACGTCTTACACTCACGATACGTCATTCACTTTGTTTTTGTGTGCGTGTGTTGCTGAAAATAAGGCTTAAAGTTCGCCGCTTTTATTATCGACACTGTCCCCTTTAGAGTCTATCTAGACGTATAAATTATCAAAGGGTTTTGGTATTAAATTTATAATATAAAAACCAGACAGCATACTAGGACTCACTGAGTACAAATTATTAAGAAATATATTAAAGCTTCTTTGACAACGAAGGCTTATCATAGTATAGTAGATAATATAGAGGATAGTGATGTATGGGTCTTGTTTGGTTCCGCGCGGGCTATCTTGAATTGTATTGCCGATATTCAAATCGCGATACAAACGTAACTTTTGATCGTAGATGGGTGAAAATTTGAAGTTGTATGTATTTTTTAATGCTGACTCATAATCAACAAATTAAAAAAAAAATAAAAAAAAAATTTCGTGTGGACCCTTAACATTTAGCGGGGATGAAAAATAGATGTTGTCCGATTCTCAGACCTACCCAATATGCACTCAAAATTTCATGAGAATTGGTCAAGCCGTTTCGGAGGAGTTCAATGTTTAACACCATGACACGAGAATTTTATATATTAGATATTAAATAGGCTAAGTTGTTATATGATTTAAAGATGGGCTGAGAGTTTCTTATCAGTTCTTCTCCCCATGTCAAAGCCCGTTTACGAACTGATGTAGCTTCATGACGATAACCAAGTGTTGTTGAGATATGTTCACAATTATAACTCCCAATCTTGTATATATCTTTACTAATATTATAAAGCTGCAGTGTTTGTTTGTTTGTTTGTTTGAACGCGCTAATCTCTGGTACTACTGGTCCGATTTGAATGATTCTTTCAGTGTTGGGTAGTCCATTTATCGAGGAAGGCTATAGGCTATTTTTTCAAAATTAGGGATCCGTAATAAAATTGCTATTTTCTAACACAAGGTCTAAAATCGAAAACCTATTGTTGCGTGCGCTGCAAAAACTATTGACAATAGAACAAAATGATGTACAGGCTATAATATAGGCAATAGTTTATTACTTATAAAACTATAGCGTGAATTATACTTTATATGGCAAAACAACGTTTGCCGGGTCAGCTATTAATATATAAAAAGGAAATGCTGTTCGTTAGTCTCGCTAAAACTCGAGAACGGCTGGACCGATTTGGCTAATTTTGGTCTTGAATTATTTGTGGAAGTCCAGAGAAGGTTTAAAAGGCGAATAAATAGGAAAATGCTGCTAAATTAAATAAAAACAACAAATTTGTTTTTCCTTTGATGTGTCCATACATAATTTCTAAGAGAGAATTTATTGACGCACGGTTTGATAGTTCTGCTGTGAAACAATTTCATTACGACAGCAGGGTGCATATTTTACGAAGTAATTTTTGATGTTATGATATATTATTGACAAATTCATATAAAAACATTATTTTATTTATTATATACAGAATAACGTCTGTCGGGTCAGCTAGTGGTAAATAAATATATTTCAATCACAGTGAAATTTAAACATTAAATAATCAGTTAAGTTAAATAATGTAAAGACGAGAGCTACATTTTATCACCAAAGTAATAGCAGACAAAAGTTAGTTCATAAAAACTAATTACAACAAGACAACAAAAGAAATCGTCCCATTGACGTACAGTTTCGTTTTTATTATTATATACCAGAGTTCTTTGGCCAGTGAAAGTCGATCTCGAGCGGCGCGTGATAGATCACTTGTGATATTGCCGCAGTGCAATTGTCGTCATTTCAACTTGATGCTTAGGCCTGAATAAAAAGGCATTTATTTTCTCGAATTTGATTCCTTTAGAATTCTTTTTGATTTCATTCCTAATATACTAGACACTACTACCGCTTCGGAAACAAATGGCGCACTGGGAGAGAAGAAGCGGCGCAAGAAACTCTCCCAGCATTCTTTTTTTTACACACACATACTCACGCATTTTTCCCGTCGGGGTAGGCAGAGACAAGAACATCACGCGCTTCCTCTACATTCATTACTCTTTTCATACATTCACATACAAAACGTCCCCAATTTGGTAGACGAATGTTCCACGGGGTCTCCCGCGACCGACTTTCCCACACACACCTGCCTTATATAACTCGTAAGCTTCATCCAGTTTCTTATTCATTCCTCCTCCAACATTCAACGTCGCAAAACAGCATTCTAATGCTCACTTTCCGCCCCTGTGAGAACAAAGCCGTGGGGTATCCGGCAGAGTAGAATAGACCTCCCTCACTCTTACCGAGGCGTCGTAAAAGCTGACTAAGGTATTTCGACGTCCGTAATATCATCAAGCATTTGACCAACCATTTGATCCGTCTCCAATCTTAGAGAAGGAAAACTTGAAATATACCCGGTATTCTGTCCCGCCGTTGAGGGGCTGGTTGTCAAACCTCAAAGACATCATACCGACGGAAACATGGTGTAGGAAAAAATACTGTAACTGTAACATTCCAGGGGGGTACCGGCAGAGCCGGAGAATCCCCTCCTCCTCCTGTATAAGCAAGACGAGGCTGCTCCTCGTATTCTGGGGGGACCAACCTAGCAGCTGTAGGTGGCGACGATATTCGCCATACGTCATGCCAAAACCTAAGACTAAATTGTTCTCTTTTTATGCGCTCGTTTTAATGAAATATACCTACAATATTGTACTCTCATTGGTATTGCTATAAATTAATCATAATCTAGTCCCAGGCTGTCCGATCACTCAGATATTCAGCTGTGGAATAGTAGGATTTACGACAGAGCAATTTTTTTATAAAACGTTTAAATCTATTTATAAATAATGCCTGAACAGTGGCTGGGACTTTACTTTAAAAGTGTATACAAAGGGGGTTACCCCCTTATTCATAATAGTCTGCTAACTTAAAGCATTGCTAATTCTCACTCTGTCTACTTCTATTGACCTAAGTCAGAATGAGAAAAATCACTACAAAGCGGCTGTTTAAAGTTAGCGGACCATTATGAATAAGGGGGTAAACCTTTTATGTAAGAATTGACTTTAAATACCGAAAAATTCACGGTAGTTATAACCGTTTCTCTCCAAATGAATATAACTAGTAGTTCTAAAAAAAATTTAATATTACAGTGTACCATATAATTCTTCGGATGGTAGTTTTACTTTTTATTTTTTCAAATCACATGTTACTAAAAAATTATAAATCGACCTTTTAATTTTCAGTTTAAGGCAAAACGTTCAGTTACTATTACATTTTTGTTGAGTTTCTTGCGCCCATCTGAGACATACCTTTTCCAATGGTTGGTAGTTTTTGACTTTCAATAAGTGATATCATATCCTATTTTAAATAAAATATTTGAATTTGGAATTTGAATAAGGTCGTTTCGAACCTATTCTCGTTTTGTTACGAGAATACGGATACTGGTGTATTTGTCTGAAGAACACGGCCAGTGCCAGGAACTCACGATGATGTCAGCTATAAATGGTGGCCGCTGTTTTGTCGTGATTCATGACGCGAGTAGATACCTCGCTCCCACTTTAATGAGCAAATAGCGTGCCACTTCGATGCGAGTATACGTAACTTAATGTACCGATTACGTGAATTATTGTCATGAAGTTTATAAAGTACAGGGAAAGTAATCTGTGGCGTCTTTGACGTATTTATTGTCTCTCTTTGGCTTGTGTAAGGCTGAGATTTAAAGAGCTTACTCAGACTTTACTGACGTAAAACTTAGCTGAGTGTGACAAAATGCGAACTTGACTTTTGCATTGGACTGTCTCGGCATAATTTCAGCAGTCAAATGAATATAAAAACGAAACCTAAAAGTCTGCTAAACTTATACTGAGCTAAGTTTTACGTAAGTAAAGTCTGAGCAAAGTCTAAGTAAGCTCCATAAATCTAAGTCATAGTCTTGTTTTTAATCGTGCTCAGGCCTGATAGACCAGTGCCGAAGCCTTTGAAAATTATAAAAAGTGGAACAAAATAATAGTAGGATAAAACCCATTGGAAAATGACGAGAATATAACAAAAATTAAGGGAAAAATAAATTACGGGCGATCTGAGGTCGGGAAGTGGAAAATCGAATTCCGGCAAAACTACAAGTCCTATGGCTCAAAATTTAATTGGCATAGTTGTAGGTAATAAAGAGATCTACAACTTTTGTAATTTCACTTTTTTCACATAACCTCAAAATTTTGGTGAAAAATTCAAAAAACCAAGTTATTGGTTTTTTATTTATATTTTTTTCAAAAAAAAAAATTTATCTACGAAATTTGGTGAAAACTTACCTTATTATGTCCCAAATACACTGTTATTTATTCTATTTAAAATTTATTTTTTCGCCTTATTTTAACTTAATATCAAAAAAGCAACCTAATTTTCAATCGAAAATTCTGACGTCAAAATATCAGCTATTTTCAAAAAATTTGGGGGCTTTTTGTTCGTTGAAATATCTACTTTCTGATGGTGTAAAAAAAAATATAAATTACAATTGTAAATGTTCGGAAAATTTAAGTCCAACAAAAGGCATTTCATAAAGAATTCATACCTGTTGTTTCGTAGCAGCAAAAATATAGATTACGATTAATCAAATCTATTTATAAATGTAAAAAGGATATTGATTCAGTGTTAAATTAACCTTTTTTTTTCAATTTTATTGATTTTCTAATTATAGGCTTATGTAGTCCGTAAGTGCCAGCTTAGATTTTTTTTAAGAGTAGCTATATTCATTTTATTACTTATAAAAATAAAATGGAAAACAATGTGACGTCACGGCAGGTGGAGGGGTCACAAATGTTGGCTGTACATGAACAGGGAGGGGGTCCCTAAATGTTGGCTGTACATGAACGGGGAGGGGGGTTCACAAATGTGGGCTGTACATGAACGGGGAGGGAGGTTCACAAATGTGGGCTGTACATGAACGGGGAGGGGGGTTCACAAATGTGGGCTGTAGATGATCGGGGAGGGAGGTTCACAAATGTGGGCTGTACATGAACGGGGAGGGGGATTCACAAATGTGGGCTGTACATGATCGGGGAGGGAGGTTGAAAAACAATTTGTGTGACGTATTTTATGGATGCTACTTGGGTATTTAGCACATAAATTCAGGGGTTTGCCGAAATCTCGAAGGAGGCGTAGGTAAGTATAACTTAAGTAGGTACGTACCGTAATTCTCCAGACCAGAAAAGTGGTGTGGTCCCGGGGCACGGTCCTGAACGCTCCATCCACCGGCAGCCTGGCCTGTCCATTGTCCTCGTCCTGAACAGAAATCACTTTGGCAATCAAGTAATAGTATTAATACTATTACTTACCACGTATTTTAACATGTCAAATCATCATAGCATCTACCTATTGTTACGAAAGCTTAATTATAACTGAGGTAGAAGTCCAACACATTCCATAATATTGGTATGTTTATTTGAAGGTAGGTACTTTCACATGTTGATAATTTTTACAATTTTTTTTTGTGACAGTATCCGGACGGTAGATAATTGATACGCCCTCCCCATTACAATGCAGTGGCGCTCAGGATTCTTCAGAAACCAAAAAATTCTGAGCGACACTACAATCGCGTTCGTCACCTAGAGACATAAGATGTTAAGTCTCATTTGCCCAGTAATTTCACTAGCTACGGCGCCCTTCAGATCGAAACACAATAATGCTTACACATTACTGCTCACAGCATAAAAAGGCGCCGTCGTGGTACCCATAATGTAGCCGGGATCCTGTGCAAAGGAGCCTCCCACTGGTAAATAAATTATCAGGTGCTTTGGTTACAAGATCATCGGCTCAAACCAAAATATAATAAAATATTTTTTTAATATACTCAATTATAAAAACCCCGTTAGGTCTACGGATACTAAATTTCTTGATATAGGTTGACCTGTGTTTTGATTCTATTTATTGATGTTTAATTTAATGATATTGCTTACATTTGAGATATAGATATATTAAATAAAATAATAGTCTATAAAAATTACATAGTCTATTACTTATAGGTATTTGCTATACTTAGTTAATTAGAAAACTGTTTAACCATAATAACGTTATCTAAGTATAATACTTAAGTCACAAATCACTTTAATTATCTGTGATAATTTTGGGTGTTAGTAATAACTAGAGATGTGCCGATTATGACTTTGCCCGACTAGTCGATGTTTGATAATGTCATAGATGATGTTTTTTTAACAACCTATAATTTAATTTTGGAGACTGATTACCAAAGAAAAGTTTTCGTTCGGTACATTGCGAAATGTATAGACTGATTTTAAAAAAAAAAATGTAATTTATTGTAATTACTAATTACCCCTACATCAATTTTATTGACAAATACACATAAGATAAGAAGCCGTATAGTCGGCGATTTTTGCCAAATAATCGCCAACTACGATAGTTACCAGATAGTCGGCACATCTCTAGTAATAACATGCTTAAAGGACTTGGGTCAAAAGCCTTTAATAATTAAAATAAAATATTAGTTTTAACATTAAGGTTGCGGGTAGGGTTAGAATTGCAGGTACAGTATGGAATGTACAAGCAGTAAATTGTTTTCCGTTAAATTAAAACAATATTTTCGGTACAACAGGTACACTCAATTATTTAAACTTTTATATTGGTATCATTTCAAACTACAATGGGCAAATGGACAAAGGGCGTTAGTAATAAAATTATAGATTCTAATACCCTTAATTGTATATCACATGTTTTTGTTCATTATAATTTTTTTAATCCATGTATGAATTATGCCTGTGTGGCACTTAGTCAAGGGAAAAACAAAATTTCATGTTAATTAATTACTGTATTACTCTATTTGTTCTAATTCTCTATTTTCCATTGTACAGAAAGGTACCTAAAGTTAGTCAACCGAATAATTGAAATAAATTGAAAGTTTTTTTTCTTTGCATTTTGAGTATTGCCGATTAGATAGAATAATAGTAAACAAACCTTGAATATAAGTACCTCAGTGTATCGGTAAAATTATAAGTATAAAAAAAAAATTGGTTATACTATTAACGATTTAAATAATTTGAAAGGATAACTGTTGAAATTATAAACATTATAACTAATAACACTAAAATAGTTAAGAAAACGAAAATATATATATTATATTTAATTATGAAAACTATAGCTTCAAATTGTGGAAGTAAATTAAAATTGTCTGCAATTGTAAACAAGAATACCTATAGGTACACAACTGTCTCCCTAACAGTTTTAGGTAATTTAAATTTGTCAAAATTTTAATGATGTCGTCTATTTTAATGTACCCTACACAATATTCGGTTACATTAAATTCTTTCTTTGTATTGTTATAGGTTCGTACGGTGGTTCTTTTTGTATAGTACCTACTTACAAATAGTTTTTGTATCGTATAAAAATATTTGATCGGCAAATATTAAATTCAGTTTATGTAGAATGTAGATAATATTCAAACTGAACTTGTGCAGTTGCTAATTTGATAACACAAAAAAAAACTCCCAAAAAATAGTAACCCTTTTTAATTTACGATATAAACTATCCCATAAAAGAAAAGGTACATTACTTGTTCAGCGCCTAATTCCAAGATATGCATGTTGAACTCTTATCAATATTTTAATTCCATCACTTGACACTAATCACAAAAAATAAGTATTGTGTGGTTATCGCAGTCTGTAGCAACCAACTAAACAACCGTCCATTAACTTCGACAAACAGTAACTAACCAATGCCCAGTGGCCGAATGAGAAAAAGAAAATTGTTTCACGCCGCCTGCACTTACATATTTTAATAAATAGAGGAATAAATTATAACTGCGAAAGTATGGCGTGTTCGATTGTGAAGTTTTCATCTCACGGACGCTTCGGCCCCTAACAGCTTAATTATAAATAATAATAGATTGTAAATAATTGACTTTACTAGAGCATATGATGGAATGCTTTAATAAATTGATTGAGCTGTGAGCAACGAGAAAAATTGGATTTATAAACGTGCATAAAACATTTACAGAACGAGTAATATTATGTGAAATTCATTTATTTCTACATTTTTTTAACAGAGTTAAAAAAAAGGGATAGTCCTTCGTTTCTTCTTTCTGCGAATAGGTACCATTTGTTTCTGAAGCTTTGAAAGCAATTTAATTGACAATGGAATTCAGTGAGAATTAACTTATTTTAAATAAATAATAGTTAAAAATAACGCCTTTATAGGAAACAAAAATATGTGATGTGTGATTATGTAACAATAATAACGTGTGCTTCTCGGTACGCCCGACAGAAGTGATAACTTAAACTAAGTAATCTAAGTTGAAGCTTAGCTTACTATTTAAAATTATATGTATATTAATATGATAATGTAAGGAAAGCTTATTTATTAATAAAATATTTTATTGATTATTAAAAATATTTTAATCTTAGTTACTTATTATTCTTACATTTTCATTATTTAATTGTTACAGTTTCATTATTTAATCCTATAAAAGTGACAATGGGTTAGAGTGAGAGAGGAGGCCTGCCTACCGCTGCCGTATGTGTGAGAGAAAGGGAAGCCAGACAGACTGGCGCCGTAACGCGTTACGTTACGAAGCGATTTACCCACCCATAAGAAGTTATACTTCGAGAAAATGTTTTATTGTAGAAAACATGGGGTGCTTGATTCCACTTGACATATATACCTATTGGTAGAACGAGACTCATTTTGAAGATATCTTAAAATGCACCCACGTCTTCTTACAATAACGGATAATCAATGTAGCACGCCATAGTCTTTGGCACAATGACACTACCGGGTATCGGACATAAAAATATCGTTTATCCTGAAGATCCTGGTAAGAAAACTGGGACAGACTCTATTAAGTATAAATTATGAATTTGAAATCAGTCCTTGACCAATGTGCGAAGTTTTACATTAATCCGACGTTTTGAAAATCACGTTAAAAAAGATATACATACATACCAAGCTAATAATAGTGCAATAGATTGTTTAAATTATAGTATTGTAATCGGTCCTTGATAAGTATGCAAAGTTTAATTCAATGGGACATTTTAAAGTGGGGTAAAATGGCGTCTAAAGATTGCGTTACACATTATAAAGATGTAGACTATATTATATTATACCTACTCTGGCTACATGGCTATAATACTACATTTTACCAGTTTTCCAGGCTTCTGTGACAGGATGCCGGCTAGATTATGGGTACCACAACGGCGCCTATTTCTACCGTAAAGCAGTAATGTGTAAGCATTACTGTGTTTCGGTATGAAGGGCACCGTAGCTAGTGAAATTACTGAGCAAATGAGACTTAACATTTCTAGGGGTGACGAACGCAATATTGTAGTGCCGCTCAGATTCTTTGAGTTTTTCAAGAATCCTGAGCGGCACTGCATTGTAATGGGCAGGGCATATCAATTACCATTAGCTGAACGTCCGTCGAAAGAAGTTTCACTTCATTAATTATGTTTACTTCTGAAATATTACAATATTATTCATAGTACAAGTATAAAATGTCACTTCACTACTATAATCAATTTATTTACTTTACGAGTACCTACAATACAGGTACCAAGACAGCTAAACTAGTATGAAATGTTTCAGCTGTCAGTAAAATCAATTTCTTCAAATGAAATAAAATGCTGTCTCATTACAAAGGTGAAACTCAAACTATAACTACTAAGAATGGGTTTGTTTGTGTGTTTGTGTGGGTGTGGCGGCGTTATAACGATTCATCTATTTAACTGGAATGTGTGTGCCTGACCGAAGCTATCTTCTTATTATTCTTTACAGGTTGTATCACTTTCGCACATGATGTTGGATGAGATAGCATGCTTTTCAGCCGTCCTGTAACGAGTACTTACTTAGCTAGATTGGCCAAAAATTCTATTATAAATACAAATACATTTTTTATGAATTAATGTTATATAAAACTGAAATGTATTGACTTAAACAAATAAAGAACTAACACAGGCATTTAATCTCTCTGGCTATTATCGATGTTATCTCGATAATATAACAAAACGAAATTTTTTTTTTTTGGCGATTTTTCACGAAAATGAATACTGTGACTCCTCTCATTGGAGCTATAAGGGTACACTGTAATTTTTTTTGTCGTAGTGCTTGCATTTGTGTTTTTTTTATCAGTGAAAATGCTAAATTATTTATTAGGAAACCAGATAACTTGCCACCTCTGGGACGTTAACGCGAACCTACCACACTCACTCTGATGAAGGACCTGCGAATGTTCCGAATCTAGTCTGTACCGACACCGATAAATCGTGAGTAAAGCCGTATTAATAAATAATTTAATAATGACTCACGAAAGTTTTAATAATATAAGTGAAAATCCACGTGAAACTGTAAGTTAATCTGTAATATTTCTGCACCTGTATATATCGACAATAAGCTCCAAACTTTAGCTCCTTTTTGATACGCGATTAGACTTTTGGAATTTTTATTCCGAATTGGCCGATATATGGCCGAGGAGTTTTGGATACGATACGGTCGCGTAGCAGAGCCTTGCGACCGTCACTTTTGATACGAACGGACTGTCGTGTTAACGTAATATTACCTTTGTCAATTGAACTTCACGAATTAAATTTATTAATTACAGTCTACTTTTTAATTGGACGCTAATATCATTCAAGACCAGGGCACTAGGCGCCTCCACGGGAAATTACAAAATTTCTAACAAAATAAACGCGTCCTTATTTGAATTTAAAGAAATCTTAGATTTTTTTAAGTTGTAAAAATACTAATGGCCACACCAGTAATATTATGACTGAAAGTAGAGTGTAATAATATAGAGCTAAAGAGTTTTTTGTTTAATTAAACGTGCAACACTCGGACTTAAATAATTCTTATTTTAAATGTTAATCATATTCACAAGAAACTGTATCTTTTTTTTTTTAAAGAAAAAGTGACGAGTCCAAGAAGACGTTCACCTGATTAGTGATACGCCCTGTCCGTTAGAATGCAGTGCCGCTCAGGATTCTTGATTTGCAATTCATGACCTTGTTAAGTCTCAGTAGCCCAAAAACTTCAGTTAAACAAAACTCACTTCTTCAAACCGAAACAACAATGTTTGAACTAAAGTCAAAAGAAAAAGCGTTGCCAAACTGCTTTGAATGGTTAATAGTTAAACATAAATAAAAATTTATTATATAAAACATTTATATAGGAGTATCATTACTGTAGTGGCCAATCGTTAGTCCAACAGTGCCTAGTTGTAGCCAAGACAGGTTTACTACTTTTCTCAAATAATGCTCGGAAATTAAAACTAAACGTCTCTTGCCGCCTCTTGATTGACAGGTGACGTTAAAGTCAGCTCATCACACTCATGTCTTCATTTGAATTCCTTTTGTCAAATACAATAATTACTTTTCAAAATCAATGACGAACAGCAATCAATACTAATTTTTCCCGCGTTAAGGTGTTCATTTGTTTTGTTTATTGTTGGTAAGTATAGCCTATATAATTTATTTATTTAGGTTCACCAACAGATTATACACTATTACTAGCTTATAAAAATAACAAAATAAGTATAAATTATGGTGTAAATCCAATTACAGGCAATCCATTATGCATTTTTGAGTTGCACAAGTGCGGGGTTGCATGTTTACAATGAAAAAATATTGTATTGTACAATTATAATGTAGAAGTGAACAAGTATATCCTATATAATATATTCAATACCTGTAATCTCGGTCATCATTCCCTAATACCCCAGTGAAGTAGCCTATACAATTATAATTTATCGTTATTGTCTATATTAATCGATCTGTTCAGCGACAATATAACAAAATTTAAAGATAAATTAATGAAAACACTCGATGTCAGATATAGGTTAGGTCTGTAGATAATTAGGTATATTTTATTTGTTATACCTTTCATTATGTACATTTAACGTATAGATAGGTTACCTAGACAACATTCGGTGTTTATAAATGATACACTAACGCACACATGAATAATTTAACATTGCAATAGCACACTACATTACGATTACACGTCAAAGAAGGATAGCAAATGCAATTATCGCGGGCGGAAAAAGAGATAAATCTAATTTGCTCATTGCTTCGTATTAGAATAGATAGATATAATTGATAAATACAGAATCATCCATCAGATATCATTTTTTACCGTACACCGTGATTTATGCCTACATTCGATTCATTCATGAGTTCATGTAGTAAAAGTTTTAAAGTAGTAAAACTGCATTGAAATTAGGTAAATAAAGTGTAATTGATTTTTATAAAAAAATAATTTAATATTAAATATAGTATATAGCCACATTGATGATATCAATTATTTGTACATAAAATAATGAAAAACATACAGACATAACAAAACAAAACCGAAATTTATTTACAGTAAGGGTTACACATATTTTTACAATTTTACTAACGACCGCGACGGCTCCTTGATGAATGTCTTTTTGTTGAGGGTTTATTACAATAAGATAATAGGAGAAGAATAAAATGATCCATTGATTCTTCTGCAGTTAGCAAGCGATATACCGAAAGGGACAGTGTTACTGAAAAAAACTCCTACGTAAGCAAATACCACTCACTGTCTACGTCCGCTACCTACCCTAAAACTTGTTTTGGTAGTTTGATAGTTACACGCACTTGTTTATTATAACATTTCGTATTACATTCACTGGAACAACGCTTTTTTACATCATTTCCTAAAATATACTACCTCGATCATCCCGAAACAGACAGCATCAATATTTCGCCATTTCTGTACGTTAATCTATGTCCGCACTCGAGACTCGCGTCACGTTGCGGCATTCGGCTTGACTCGGCTTGGCGGCGATCGGCGATGTCATGGCGTCATATTTATTTTGTTAGAGAATTAATGAAATAAAATAAAATGTTATAATTCATGATTTCTTAACTGTGGTATGTAAATCTGTGATTTCTTTTTACTTTCGTAATTACTGCATCTTCCCATAACACAAGACGGCATTTTAATGGTGTACCTATATCAAATTGTAAGCAATTCTGTCAACAAGAAACGCGTGCGTACCGTTTTCAATCGAGAGAGCGACTACGACCAAAGGAACCAATTGACTCCATTTAGGCGATTGATTTTCAGCGCGCTAGTGACATATCTAAGTACATTTACATAACTTTATTTTGCCTTTACTTATTAGGTATATAAATTTTAACCTTTTTTACGACTTGTCTGTACATTCTAAAACAGCCTATAAATGTAAATAATTAATATACCTAATATAACCTATTCTTAGAACTTATGACTTCTTTTATTTTAACGTCATATCACATGTAATTGGTAGTTTATAAATAAAAAAAAATACGTGTGGAACTCGGGGACTGCCCCGATTATTTTTTTATTTGATAAAATTAATTTAAAAAAAGCAAACGGGAAGTGAGTAAAATTTTACTTGCAACATTTGATTACAGACAGACAACGGGATAGGTGAAACTAAATAAAAATGCTTGTCAAAATAATAAAAATTATAAAACGTGATAAAAAAAAATAAAGAAATTAAAAAGAATCAAGACGTAACCCCAAGCTCGAACCTGGGACCTTCTGCACAAAAAGCATACGTGATAACCGCTGTTCCACGGCAACTGTAATGACCGTGGCGAAATATCTATATAGATCTAGTAAGTACCTAAGTGTTAGGTTATTTTCGTTACGGAATTTCTGGATTCGTTCTCCACGCTCAAGGCCCTAGATAGAAGCTATGCAATAGCTTAAAAAAAGACATGTTATATTTTAAACAAAAATAAAGTTATTAAATAAACAAACATAACGTGATAAATCAATAAAATCAACCTGATATGCATCCATCTGTAAGAACGAGATAACTTTCTCCTGCTGTCACTTTTCACATCTGTCTGTACTCTGTAGAGTGTAGTCCACACTCCACAGTGTTCCACTATTTGCAACCAAATACTACAATATTCACTCATCTGGACTGTGTCTGAATGTATACAGGAACCATGGTTCGTCGCATCCTTTGTCCAAATACATTCGGTTTCGTTACGTACCTATACATAAAAACACCTTTGTACAATCGCTCTATTGTGACTATTCGCAATTTAGGAACACGCAATATTTTAATTTAAAACTTGTGTTTCAGGAAGTGTTAATAATTTGCCTGTATGTTGCAATCTCGCATTTCAGTAATAACTTTGTATTCTGCATAGATTTATAAAAGTAGCTATCTCAATAATTGTACTTTTTATTAAAATAATATTATGTTCAAGTAGGTATATAAGTTCAGACTTCAGTTTACATCGCAAGAGAGAGTAAGGCCCGGTTTCCACCAAAGCGGAGAGGAGAGGGGATGCATTTTGATAACCAATCAGATTTTGTTATTTACACATCTCCTCTCCGCTTAGCTTCGGTGGAAATGGACCAAGCGGAGAGGAGAGAGTCTTTGATTTTGTGCCGCGAGAGAGCAAGCGGCGCGGCGGAGCTGAGATGTGAGATGTCTGTAGACGGGCGGCCGGACAGTGTGCTTCTCCCCGCGTCTCGCACACTTTTCGTTCCTTCCGTATTTTTAACCGACTTTTAGTAATTTAACGAAGTATTAAGTCAAAAAAGGAGGAGGCTCCAAAAATATTCTTATAGATTTACATTTACATAATATAGTCTGTAATATAGTGTTTGTTACCGTTTACCCAACCCGTAGGGAGGTGATCACTGCCTCTGTTGTAAATTGCAGTTTTAGGTGGCGGTACTACCATCTCTTTGGCAACATTGCCCCACGCATATTTTCAGATGATCAATAATTACAAATTATCTTCCCCAAACTAGGCATAGCCTGTGCTATGGGTTGCAAGACAACGATATATTTAATACGCTATACTTACTTAAACATACTTGAATACAAAAAAACATCCATGACTCAGAAACAAACATCCATATTCATCATATAAATGTCTGCACCTACCGGGATTCGAGTCCATACCATTTTCATCCAATTCCATACAAATTGGTACATTGGTATGAATTGACTGTAAAATTTTAATAACTTATTCATTCCATTTACATCTTACGCTGATTGTACTCTATATATATAAATAATAGAGTTGATCATTGTGATTAGATAATAGCCATTGTGATCATAATCCTCAAATACGTTAACAAAATACTGGGCAAGGTCACTGTTGATGCATAACGTGAAGGCCAACTTATATACAATAGAACCTACCATAGCGATTGACAATAACATAACATGAAGGTACATCAGTTCGTAAAGGGGCTTTGACATGGGGAGAAGAACTGATAAGAAACTCTCAGCCCACCTTTTAAATCATATAACAACTTAGCCTATTTAATATAATATTACACAATTTGAGGTGGCTGCCCAGAACCATGCACCACTAACCTCTATAACATAATCTACTGACTACAACTTATACTCAGTACAGTGCCACTCGGAATTAGGTTTAAAGATAACTATTTATTTTTCTCATTAAAAACATAACGTCACTCACATAAGAACATAGATAAAATAGTAGGTAAATAATTTGGTTCGCCGCTTGTTACGTTTCAGTGGGTGCAGTGCATATCATCTTTGTACTGCAGAAGAGGACTATTCGCGCTATTTATAACCTAGGTATCATTGAGAGAAAAATTTAAAGAAATAAACATTTTGACTGTTGCATCTCAATGAATTCTTGGTAATGTTATGTATGTTCATAGGCACTTTAAAAGAATTGTTAAAAACGTTTTTGTGGGAGAGGTTTTTATTATAACAATGATTTTCTTAATGATACCACAGACTGGGAATGAAGCGAGCACCCTCAGGCTTAGTAATTATAAATTTTTATTGTACGATATTACATTGTAATCCTTATTTTTTATAAGAAAAAGCCCGCTGCGTTTCTTGCGCCCGTTCTTCACAGGTTTGAGGCAGTCTATTTTGAATGGATAGTTTTTGACGTTCAATAAGTGATTTTGAATAAAAATATTTGAATTTTTATAAGGTTGCAGTACATATATACATACCTTCTTCTTCACAATATATATTATAATCTTATATTATAACATACAGCTCGCCCTCGTATTAGATACAAAAAATACAATTGCCTTAAATGCATTACCTCTGGCAAACACCGGTCCGACCGTACACGCCGGTCGCGACTCTTGCCACCAGAACTGCTGAAGTAGGCTTACCCTGGGTCGACAACAGCCCAGCCACCTGCCAGCCCCCAGAGAAGGATTCTCCACGAACATCAGCGGAAATAACTACGGTACTTATAGCTTCCTTACTCGCTTCCTCTTTGAAACTAACGGCATCATTTCACGATTTCCTTAAGCTGGGCGAGCCTTTACTCGAACATTTTGAACGTCAGCGGTGTATTGGTCAGCCACTAACTATGATACAGGAGTGTGCAAAACGATTCCTCACGCAAGAACCAAGCCCCTCACCGAGCCCGAAGGTAGTGGAATCAAGTAAGAGGCACTGTGTAATGCCTCCTTCGATTGCGCTCCTATCCGAGAGCCAGCAGGGGTACGCTGCAACGCCAAGAGCTCAGAGAGAACCCCGGACATACCGTAGCCAGCGTAGTATCGACGTACACGCCACGTCAACGCCTACGCCTGATGTCTCGGTGACATAAGCCGCAGTCGTCACCGCACCGCCTTCAAGTGCAGCGAGCCGACCGCAACCGTCGACAGCCGGGTCAACAGAGACCACCACCGCGCCAAGCAGAAAAGCGCCTCAGCCGGCAAATAGATTCCCGCCGTTCATTTGTGACACCTTCCCAAAGTGGGTGCACCACTTCCGTGTACTCAAAGAAGTTGGGAAGAGCTCCTAACGCCCGCCCTTTTGGGGAAGGGTACAGATTCACCCCGGCAGATGAAAATGAATACAGAACAATCCAGCGATACCTAACAGAACTGGAGAAAAGTGATAGGATCAGCTATTCACTGCCGGCGGAGAAAAGCGCGAAGTTAGCCAAAAGAGGGCTACACGCGACAACTGAGCCCGAAGAGATTGAAAAGGAGTTACGGGGCTCGGCATCGAGCCACAATCTTCTTCGCAATTATGAAGAGGACGACCAATCTTACACTTTGAGATCAAAGAACTACAGCAAAACACCATTTTGTTATGTTTTATAACTTTATAGGAATACCTATATCAAACATAATATGTTTGAAAACAATAAAATCTAAATATACTATTCGCAAGCAAATCGCCAACCGATGACATTACCAACAGCTCTTTGTTTATTTGTTCCAAAGTTGACATTGGGACAAACATTAAAATGGGTTACGCGATCGAGATGCAAGATCAATAGCTTTGTCCCGTTCTATCACAGCCTAGGTTGTATATCGCTTGTCCTTTCTATTTGTAATGAAGTCCCCGACGCTAGGTCTGAAGCGTTAATATTCTAAGATATCCTAATCCTAATCCAACTCCGCAAGTTGACTGTCGGAGAATTGCTGAATTGTTGCGCACGAACATAACGGAGAAAGTTTGATTTTACACCCCATATATTTTCATACCCGGCGGCTTATTTTATTTTATTCGGAAAACTTAAGTTTGTTGGGGCATAAAATTATTTCAGTAAAGAGTAGGTACTTACCTATTTGCAAAATTTTAAGCATTTAATTAAATAATAATGGAAGAAAAAGGTTTAATTCAAAGCACCTATACCGAAAAGGAAAGTTTTGACAAATGCGACAGCTTTCATTCATTCCAACAATATTTGTGACTCATAGAATTGTTAAACATATTTTTATAAATTTGATAATGTATACAGACGAAAACTCGGATAGAGAATGTGAATTCGAAGAGTTCAGTCCCGACGATAGCCCTAACGTTACAAAGAAGTCGCTATCAACGGCAGGATTCAGGAATAATATTGACAATCCGAGTGCAAGACCAATGGCGCTGCGTGCTACACAATCGTTAACAGGAACGGTGGATGAACTCAAGTTATGTGGAAACTTCCAAATGATTAACCTCAATAGTAGGGTAAATATGACGCAAACGCCTAAAGCTGCACCAATTTGTCCATGTGGCTGCCTCCTTCGACCAGCGATAACAGGACCCTTCAGAACTAGAGAAAAGAACACATACGCCCTTCATGTTGTATCGCCCGAAGTTCTGACCCATCACGGCTACAACTTCGAACCTACCCAAATAGCAATGTTTTGGAAAAAAGACTGCCGAATGTTCTTATGGAAAGGACGATCAAAAAGAAACTGTTTACAATCAGAAACAAAGTGATGCTGTATATTGAAAATGAAACTAAAATATATTTTGTACATTTTAATTTATATGTAAATGCAAAATAAATTTCTATGATTTAAAACTAACTTCATAAGTAGCTGACTATTAAAAATGTCTACTGCAATGTCTGAACAGTATCTAGGGGCTGCTTCTCCACTCCCGGCAATGACTCCTCTTCAGCTTCACCACATGAGAACCTGACATAGTCGATCACTTCTACTTTATTCTGTTCTAATACTTCTTGGACAGTAAATGAAGGGTCAAGAAGGTATTCCTGATATATGAGACAGGTTTCGTCATCCGTGTTCTTTGCCGGTGTATCTTTTTCCTTGTTGCCAATTTTTGAGGGTGAGCACCCAACGATATGTTGACACAACTGTCTGCCAATGTCCTCATGATCATTTGCTTGCCTGTACGCCATTAGCGCACCATATTTGCCTGTTGAGTAGTCACCCAAGCTTGCTGGAGCGGGATGAGTATAAGCTGTTATTTTCACATCATCACTATTCGCTTTCCAACACTCAGCTCGACGCAATACAGCATTTTCCCCAACAGAACCAATGAAAAGAGCCAAGATTTCAGATAATTTCTTTCCATCAGCAGTCAGGCTGCCTAGCTGTTCTGTGTCCAATTCCATCTGGAAAAACGAGATACTAAATTTAACAATTGTCAAATTGGGTGGAAGCATATGATATACATCAATCATACATTCGGGTTTTGTGATGAAAGATGAAAATACTGATGTTTTTCTCTAATGTTAGTCACCAGTTAAGTAAATACTCAGAGGCAGTGTAAAATATTTTAGGTGCAGATACAAAAGGCGACCAAAAAAACCATTGCGTTTAATGTGACCTCATATCCCTCAACCAGTAGGCATCATCAACACATGAGGGTGACTTAATAGCTATGAAGTTATGTACCGCAATGTAATGCACAAAATTTGCGAATGTGTGTGGATCCTGTATTATACCAGTGGAAACATGCATTTTTCCACATATTATTAATGCATATTTTGTAACTCAGGTAACTGAGTATCTAGTAAGATACTTTAAATAATAAAAACGATTATTATAGCAAAAGTACACACTGCGAATGGGGCTTGTAGCCCGTCCTATTCTCTTAACAAGACGAGGATAGGGTCGAAGCGACCTTATGACAAAAATGTAAATTTTGTATTCTTGTAACACAAATTGACGGTCCAGTTACAATTCTGATGAAGTTACGTTCGATTTAGGGAAATCGTATGATGCGTATTCTCGTAACAAGATCGAACGCCAATTGTTGGGAGATGCGTATTCTGACAATCAAAGAGGATAATACTACCTAATAAGAGGCTTTCCCAGCCTAAGTAAAAATTGATATTAAGTTAGTATGAAACATGCAGTGAGTAACAGTATAATCCGGCTAAGTTTGGAAGCAAACAGTTGCTTAAAACATAGTGGATTTCGGCTATCTCCATTTTTACAAGATTATAGCCGTCATCTGTGAATCTATCAATGACTGCACGTTTCACACAATCGAGTGAATCGATTTTTTCTTAGAGAGTTTCGTTAGGCTGTTCACAATGTTTAAATTTGATTGTGTTGACAACTTCAAACATCATATAATAGATCATAGATAAGCCTTTTAATAATATTAGTAATATTTTACATTTGGTAGAACAATATTGGTAGCTTCGTGCAAGCTGTCGATGACATGCGGCTCCGACCCAGTTATGGTTCCGTGATCGGAACTTAACGTCAACGATTTTGAAATAAAGTGAATAACACCGCTGAATACCTAATTAGATGTATCTTCCCAATATTATGAAACTTCCCAGAACTCGAAATCATAACTACCTACATAACTAGATTTTCGCCTCATCAGTTATAACTAAAGGTTGCCCAGCCTAAGTCGTAATTTGACAATGTTTAAGGTAACTTTTTTTTTATTCCTCAACAGCAGAGATTACTTCAATAATCGTAGATACTAAATTTAGTCATCTGTCATTTATATGACATTCTGGCTTTTGTCTGACATTGTTAAACAAATCGTAAAGTTTAATTGAACTACTTTTATTAGTTTCTAATACATTAATGTCATTAGTTTTAACTCCTAAGTGCGCTAATGTACTCAAATAAATATGCCTTTAAGAACTAATATATTTAAAACAATAATATAAATATTAATTTAGTAACAATATTTTTTTTCGTAAATTGATTTATATCGAATTCGAATAAATTTTTTGTCTGTTTGTCTATAATTATTGGACGGACTGGACCAGAACAGCGCTAATGTATTTAAAGGATTTATCACAGGGAGTGTTCCGAAGAGCTGTTTCACCTGATTCCTGACGCCAATTCCACCTTCACACGACACACCACAAATAAGAATATCATCCCCACCATCTGAATGTGTGGCGTTCCTAGACAGTCCGGTTTTCAAGGAACTTTTTACCATGTACGACAAAGGAATAAGCACAAAGATGTGGTGTTTCCAGGACGACCGGCAATCTTCTTGTGATTCCTCTGGTATTGCAGGAAAATATGGGCGGTGGTGATCACTTCATCAGGAGACCCGTACGCTCGTTTGCCCTCTCTTCCATAAAAAAAAAGAATCAAATCAAATCAAAATCACTTCATTCACGGAAATGACACTTATGAATGTCAAAATAAAAAAAATTTCTTATTAAATCTACCGCTACTTCGTAAAGGGTTGATCTAGTGATAACAAGAGCTAGAAACTCATTGCCACTCATTTATATCAAGATTTACATTATCATCGTTTTACAAATCATTTCAATTACAATATAATATGTAAAGTGATGCAACAAACATACTCAAACGTCAAATAGTCAATGCCTTACACGAGTAAGTCAAAAAAGTAAATGTAAATTAATACAAAAGTTATTGAGTACAGTAGCTGCATCATCCACACACACAAAGTTTTCACATGTAGCCTATTCTATTTTATTATTCTTAATGTGGCTTCTGTGGAAGATACACCCCAATTTAGACAATGTCACATTAAAGTAGCTGTTAGACATAAAGGACAAACACAGATAAAATTACTTAAATTATTAAATACATCTACTGTCTAGTAATTATTGTATACAGGGTTATTGGTAATTTGATGAATTCCCGTTAGAGGGTGATATGTGTATTTTTTACAATAATTTTAACCGTAATATGCATTTTGCAAAAGTGAACCATATTTGAGCTATCATGTTTTTTACCTTTTTTCAAAATATGTCAAAAATGCAACATCAAAAATTTATTCCAAAAAAATATCAATTTAAGTCTCCTTTTTTTTCACTTTATCGAGTTTAAAACATCAATTATCAGTCCAAATTAAAGAATGTGAGGCAAAAAACTATATAATTTCAATAGTTTTCAGATTCTATTTAAAAAGAAAAAAAAAACAGTATGAAACTTGGCTTGCAGATTATTTTAAAAATATGTCTGTTTTCTTAGCTCGTCTATAATGCATAATAATAAGGAACTGGGACTGCCGAAGACAGCAAGCGTCGCAAATATGTATGTTTTAAATACATATTTGCGAATATAATAA
Organism: Leptidea sinapis; assembly: GCF_905404315.1. Classification (NCBI taxonomy): domain Eukaryota; kingdom Metazoa; phylum Arthropoda; class Insecta; order Lepidoptera; family Pieridae; genus Leptidea; species Leptidea sinapis. The sequence goes on along the minus strand of NC_066281.1, from coordinate 5,653,106 downwards.
GTCTTACATCTTTGAGCCACTTAGTGTCGAGACACTTAGCCCGTGGGCCCCAGAGCCGCGGAGAATGTACAAAGTACTACCGACGCGCCTCAATAAGGCAACTGGAAACACAAGCGCTGGCAGCTATTTCAGTATTGTAAATAAGATTTGTTTTACTAGGAAACTAGAAAATAAATTACAAATAACCCTGTTGGTATATTATTGTTCACTATAGTGTACCTTTGTAATAGGTCCCTGAGCCTTGAGGTGTGTATGTGCAAATTTATAGCAAGCTAATGTTGCATCCTCTATCATCTTGTGGAATTTATCATTTTTCGCCACAAAGTCGGTTTCACAATTCAATTCCACCAGGGCTCCATGTTTCTTGTCAAATTTGACTGCTATCAGCCCTTGTGCAGTCTTTCTTCCAGCTAGTTTTGTGGCTTTTGCCCAACCCATTGCCTGGGCTTGCTCATTCAACCATGTCTCTGCCTGAAAGTAATATATGAATATATAGATTACTAGCTGACCCAGCAAATGTTGTATTGCCGATATTAAAATCGCGATACAAAAGTAACTGTTGATCGTAGATGGGTGAAAATTTGAAGTTGTATGTATTTTTTAATGCTGACTTATAATCAAATTAAAAAAACCATCATCGTGTGACCATCCTTAACATTTAGGGGGATGAAAAATAGATGTTGTCCGATTTTCAGACCTACCCAATATGCACTCAAAATTTCATGAGAATCGGTCAAGCCGTTTTGGAGGAGTTCAAAGTTTAACACCATGACACGAGAATTTTATATATTAGATTTAGTTAAGCTAGGCACTATACAAGTAATAGAACAGTAGCATAACTCAGTGGTCTATTTGAAATTTACCTATGTCTGGGCGTAGATCAAGGGTTGCTACATATTTAAAAAAATAGGAAAACGGTTGACCCCAAAGGCCATCTCTGCAACTTCCCGCTTATTCCATACCTAAACACTTCAAATTGTACTTATGACAATTTTGAGCTCTTTGAGCTCATAAATATACTTTGTATTATTTTGCATTCTTCAAGCTCAAGGAGTTGTGTGTTCTGTTTTTGAGCTCTTCAAACTCAAAAGTCTGGTAAAAGTTAAATAAAACCCTATTTATAATTTTTTAAACCGCAATTACTTTTAAATGAACCAATTTTCACAAAGTTTTCAGTCAATTGGTAAAGTTGTTTTAGTTACTCCAAAAAAACTACTTATGAAAAAAAGTGTTTCGTAATTTTTTTGAGATTTCTTACAATCTACTGCTCCAAATTGTATTCAAAACCTACATACATACACTTAACTATCAAGTTCTGATTATCTAATTTATATTTCAAAAGCCCAGACTAATAAGGACCAATTCTAAATTTGTTTCACCAATAAAATTGTGTAGTCACAGTCGAGATTCACGTGAAATTTTAAATAATGGAAAAATAAATAAACATTGTAGTCAATGTTTGCAATACTTTGAAATTAAAATGGCAAGACACTAATCTTGCCTCTTTCTTAAAACTTTCGTCTTTTTATTACAATCAGTATTATTATAACCACTTCAAATTCATTTTGCACTTTTATTACAGCTTCCACTTCTACTGTTGTATCATTAAAATTACTTTAATTAATTACCTTGTCTGTATCATTATTATGCATTTCTAAAGCTTTTTTGCAGTTAGAAATAGTATAACCAGTCTTTTTCCTGAGTTTAGCCAGCAATGATGACTCAGCTGCTTTGTAAACAGTACTTGTTTGGAAACCTCTCACCAATTGTAAAATCATCTAGAATTATAAAGAAATATTTAAGAAAAAAAACTCTGAACTTAAACTCTTGTTGCTAAAGTATTATTTAAATCGGAATAATATTACTGATGCAAAGAATCCCTCGAAGAATGTCTATGCAAAATGAAGCCAATTAAAGATTTTAATTGTGGAAACAGACACCCCCTATAGCAGTCAGGTGTAAACGAACTAAGAATTTACACAGACGGCTCGAAAATGGCTACTGGAACTGGTGCCGGCATATTCTCACAGGAACTAAACATACACATTTCCATACCCTTGGGCACACACATCTCCATCTTCCAATGTGAGTGCGTAGCCATCAAGGAGAAAGGTACATGGCCACAACATCAGATTTCTTTCTGACAGTATGGCGGTACTAACAGCGCTGAAGGGACCACAACAAGACCACACACAACTCAGCACTAATACACGAATGTCACCAAACCCTGGAGCAAGTTGCCTCTTATAACCAGGTAACTCTGCAATGGATCAAGGGACATATGGACAATAGGACATGAGCTTGCAAGGCGGGCATCGGCAAATACAGTGTCTGGTCCATTGCCACTTCTGCCACTGCCCTTCAGCCAAATGCGCTCATGGATACGCTCTCTCACCAACGACCTACACAACACCCGATGGATGAATGTCTCAAGCTGTAGACAGTCGAAGGTGGCGATACCTGCACTATCGCCCAAACTGACACGTAGACTTATGAGCCTCAACAGACATGACATCCGTATAATGGTGGGCACCCTAACGGGTCACACATCACTAAACAAACACCTTTTCACAATCGGCGTAACGGACAGCCCTAAGTGCAGAGGTTGTCTGACCGAAGACGAAACGGTCGCTCACGTAATCCTGGAATGTGCGAGGGTGGCCAACCAACGGGCCAAAACCTTAACCAATACAAGGTCGCTCCAAGAAGTGTGTAAACACCCCAGGAATGTTCTGAACTTCTGGAAGGAGCTGGGCTGGTTGGAGTAACCGGCCATTACTGCACGCAAAATGGACCCATGCTAGTGGTTTAATTGCGGAAACAGGAGCCCTATACCATTACCATTACCCCCTATAGCATACCCTCAAGGAATAATATATTGTTTATTATATTTGATACTATTAATAATATTACCATACAGTCACATAATCACTGTAGAATGAGTACCTAATTGATACACAAACCAAAAAAAAACCAACATATTTTAATTAACCAATTAACTTATTAGTTTAGTTCTATTTAGTACTATTTATAGAGTAAAACATAAATCTCTTATTTATTAGTTGTTGGCCATCATATTGTAAATAACAATTTTTAAATTCCTGTAAAGTTTGATCATATGAACATTAAATTTATTGATTTCTGATTAAAACATGTTAGTACCATAAATAATACTATAATTCCTTATCTCACAGACAATCCATCAAGATGTATTTGTGGGGCTATTTTTTTAATTACTGTTATGGAAAAATAACAGACTGAATTACAGTGTTATGATTTTTGTCTTCTTTCAGGATTGTGGATTGATCCATTTGACTAATATAATAATATTATGATTCTAAAATTGATGCAATGATGATATTATTTATTTATTTATACTATTAATCATTTACAGAAAGAATCTTAAAAGCTAACATAGTCCCGCAAAACTGTTTGGACAGTTTGTCTGCAGGATCAAGTCTCTTGTAATACATTAATGCTTATAAGAACATTGATTTTATACAAGTGTAATTAACAAATATAAAAATATAAAACAATATGTTGGTTGAACAACAAACTTACAAATATAAGCAGAGTTAATCACTGTCCAATAATAATTATTACACACAATTTACAAAATCACACACCACACACACAGGCATAACAAAATATAGCTATTGCTTCTGATAGGGAAGCAAAAAGTTATTTAATATAATTTTGATAATTTGTATCATGTATTAATGGAGCTAAGCCAAGCATTCAATAATCTGATTTGGAATGATGTCATACAGAAAGGACTCATATTAATAGCTATGTAGTCACTTTACTACAGACCATACAAAGCTAAGCCTACCAATCAGTACTACCTTTGAATATAGCTTTACAGTTTGCTTCATAGTATACATATAACCTTGAACAACAAACATGTTGGTAAATATTTGACATGATACAATAACTGTGCAATGAGTATTATACAAAACTTTTTTTTAAAACTGTCAATTGATTACTGGCTGTATAGAAACAAAAACAATCTAAAATAATAAAGATTCGTTGCTATGGAAAGAATCAATAAACGTATCATAATATTACTATAATCATGGGGAATCCACGGGAACATGTTGTTATTTCGCATGATGATTAGATAGTAGAAATTAAGGAATTAAACATTAAGTTCAGTTAGAAGTGAAGTTAAGATTTATTACCTTTTTCAGAGAAACAACCTAAGAATTATTTTCTTGGTTTTGAAAACAAATAAGGTGAGACTACCTTTATTGAATTAGATTATTATTAAAGCACTTCACAATTTGAAACTATGATTTGTTGATTGATATAATTTATAACTTGCGTAACATTATATTATTATAATTATATTTATTCAAATTTCACCGCAGGTGATAGAGAAAGAAAACTGAAAAGAAAAATATCTTTCTTTTCTATTATTGATCTGTCAACTGTAAAGTGACATTTGTCAATAAAACTGACAGGATTCTGCAGACTATAAATATTTTTTCAAGGTGAAATAGGAATGTAATTTCTGAGAAAGCAGCGATGTCTAATGATTACTGTTAAGGGGATTGCACGTTTCAGCCTCAGTTTTCTTTTATTGTAATATAAATAAACTGCCACCATTTTGTTTATGTAGATAGGTAGGTAGGTACCTATATTTCCAACCACTTTTTGACGAATAGATTTTGGTCAATATAAATATCCCGAGTTGTTTTATAAATATTATACCTGCCTTACTTCAGTCCATTTTAAGGTTTTGTAGGAAATCAGTAAAGTTTTTTTTTACTACTTCAATCACACAAATTTATTTTTTCTTTGTTTGCATTATTTACACTTTTTTGACACCACATTAACAAGGCTAACATAGATATGGCGCAAATCATTAGAATATTATAATAGTGATTTCTTCCAAGGGTAACAAAGTGTCAAAAATATACACAAAAACATATACGAAATATTCTATAATAAAATATACATAACTATATAAGAGACAAATATTATAATTTATATAATATAAAAATACAAAAATAAACTACATTTATGATATTAAATTATTGTTTAATTATGTTGATGGATATAATACATACTATATTATAGAGGACAGATTTTTAAAGGTGGGTAATGATTGTGCTTGAAGATTAGTAATGTATGTATGTACGATTAATATGAGTGATGGCATTAATTGTGAAAGAAGTGAGAGCGATAGCTATCAGATTTATGGAAAGGAACAATAAGTATTCGCATTGTTATCTAAATAGGAACAATACTAGATTTAGATTTAGTTCATTTTAGGATCACTTTGACAATCAGGTAGATGTAGTGCATCCTATATCTCTCTCTTTAGATGCGTTTGAATTATATCAGTTCCTGGGTAGAAAATTTTTTAAGGCGAGGCTATTTATGTCAGGAAAAATATTATTAACACTTTTGAGAGTAACTTACCATTAAACTTTATTATTTTGTTTAAAACATGATTTTTTGTAGTGATAAGCAATGCAACGCGGTAAACCACAACGGAAAAAGGGACAGACAGAGCCCTCGTCATCTGATGTAAAACTTCCGAAAATTCCCAGAATAAAGATGCCCGAGGACTTTAAAATAAGAACACAACCTTTATTTTCATTGCCCGAGGAAGTATTGAAATTACCGCCGCCGAGGTCAAGAGCAGCCAAACTTCAAGTTGCTAAAACTGCGCCAAGGCGGAAATCAAGTGGCAAGTTTTTATTACTTTTAACATTTAAGTGCTATGGTTAAATTACCTAAATCGCTAGCCCACATTCTTTTAACTAAATCGCCTATACAATGCAATACCTACTATAAAATCGTATAAGCGCGCCATTTTTGTGAATTAAGTAATGTTAATAAAATAAAATTACATCAACATAACAATCTACATGGGGGTTATTAGGTCTTTGTGTCTCCAAGAAGGCCCGCTTTTAAAGGCCGGCATTGTTTTTAGAGTTCTTTGTGAGTAGTTTTTGAGTTATTGTTGTTATAAAGGTGCTTGTGCGAGGATAATTATTTCGTACCGTGCCCATTCACTTCCCTGAAGTAGTACTTAAAAATTATGTTGGTCTCCGTATATTATTGTTGTTTGATGATGACATGAAGGTTTTTTACAGTGATGCAAAGTTTCACGGCAATGAGGAAGGCCAGAGAAGAGTTCAGGGCAAAGTTAATGAAACTGATATGTCAATCGGGACCCGGAGAAGACGGAGACTCGATTCCCTCCGGGGAAGAGAAGAATATGTTGCGATATTATTATTATCTTCGATACGGCATCGATACGATACATGTCGCACCCCTTGATAATAAAATTATCCTTCGGTACGAATTCAGATTATATTATAAATATTAATTTATTCACACAATCAAGTAGTGAAGACAACTTATCCCATTCTTTTACGATTACTAACAGAATATTTTAATTTTTTGATTGATAAACTAAAATTAATACTAATATAAGTTTGCCCATTTTGGAAAAATTAAGTATTAAGTAAGGTACTAAAATAATATTTCAGAGTGCATAAGCTTATACCGGCGAAGCTGAAAAAATGGAAGGATTCTTTGTTCACGTGTACAGACGAGATGCGAGAGGATTTTATGATGAGCATGAAGAAGGCGATCGTTGATTTTGTGCTCAAGGATCCAAATACGGTTCTTATAACTAATTACTATGCTGAAAATTTAATATGAGTGTCTAGAAGTACGAATAGCATGCTGTTATGATTATTTATCCCATGCTTTAAATCCTTTATTAAAGATTCTGAAACAGTTAGCTTATTGCCAACATTAAAACACCCAATGTTCTAATAACCATTACATCATCTAAAAGAGTGTTGTAATGTTGTACTGAATTTCATAACAACACCCCTATTTTTTTTTCATTCCTTGAAGGGAATAGGAATCATGAATGCTCAAAGAGTTTTAACAGACAGCCACATTCTTATTGCTCGATGCGTGGCATCTGTATGAATTTCAAAAAAAGAACATTTTGGCTTACGCGCGTTCGACACCACCAGAACGTCGCGCGCCGTAAAAAAATGTAGGTTATTCGAATCCCCGCCATTTTTCTTCGATATGTTTATTGTTTTGTTTACAAAAAATGAGCGATTAATTTCCAAAAGAACATAATATTCAAGTGAATTTTAATTATTGCACTATACAAAATGTAAATTACTACTAACATAAATAATTCTTTCATTAATACTTAGTTTATTTGTATATAATCAGTAATGGATGATATTAGGTTACTACTAGGACTGGCTGTTTTAATGTTAGCAGTAAGCTAACTGTTTCAGAATATTTTAGAGGATTCATATTTTGGGTGTAGATAAAGTCTTGTGTGCAACTGTTGATAATTAGGTATTAAAACACTCATGTGATACTATTACCACACTCGGCTTCGCCTCGTGAGATAAATCCACATTCGTGTTTTAACACCCCCTATTACACAACAGTCGCATAAATAACTAATACATGATTTCACAGGAGGAATCTTTAGAAGAGGAAGACACCCCATTAAAGCAAGAGCTTGCCAAGAAGGATGACGCCTGGCGAAACCGGTACCAGTGCGCTCGAAAGTTTCTTGACAAGAATTTGCACAGTGTAAATCCCTGTATCGCTCAAGTGCTGCAGATATGGTGGAAACAGTTTAAGTGAGTAACTGTAGAAAGTAAAAACGCCTATAATATTTTTTAAATTCTTTAATGCTTTAATATTTTTTAAATTTTTTTAAATTTTTTAATTCTTTCATTAATTTTAAATTAAATATTTTTGTAAATTCTGGGCAAAGAAGTAGTTTAAGTTCTAGAGCAGGCCCTAATACTAATAAGGTTTATATTATCGAATTAGTCTAAGCTACTCAATTCTGCAAAGAGAAAAATGTCTCTTTTCTTTAAAATCATACTCCTAGGCCATTCCCTAAATCAAGAGAAGGAAATGACCACGTCACGAAAGAAGCGCTTAAATCGTAAACACTATAGGAGCCTGTAGAGCTAACAGTTGAGTTTTGTTTGTGATGGATAAGCTCAAAGATCTTAAAGCAACTTTTAAACATTTTCATTCACCTATAAAAAGCTACATAATTATTACAGCGCAACACTTATTTATGTAAAAATAATACTGATGTCTACGACAATTGCAAAAACATAACCGTATTTATACATTATTACTCGAGACAACTATGTATAATGCATAAAATGACCTATATTTTATTTTAATAACCGATGTGAAGTGACAGCGGATCACTAGTAGTTATAAAATATCAAGTTCAGTACGCGGCACCAAGCTTGAAATAAATAATGAAATTATTTCCAGTTAGATGTGAGATGGACAAACATGGAATAGAAAATAGGTCTTTATAATACTAACCAGTGTCGCTTAATTCATTCAGATTCAAATATTTATTGCAATTCAATTGTTTTTCCAACACAACGAAAACAATATTAAAATTGGCTGAGATTAAAAATGCTACTCTGGCGAAAATCTATTTATTTATATATATAAATATTATACTAACAATCCAATTTGAGCATTAAGCCGATCATTTTGATGAATCTGGATAACTTTTGCCGATTGCATGGTCCGGTACTGGCGGCGCATCTTTCAAATGTCTGCCTTATCAACTTTATATGGTAGTTTCTGTGACTACGGGTAACGGGGAATCAGGGTTCGATTCCAGATAGGAAGCCTGAGAAACGGAGGTTCGGTCGGCCGCGTAACGCTAAGGAACGCTGAAACTATATTTCGCACTTCTATAGATGTTTTATTTGTTGTGATTATCTAGAGCAGTAAACTACAAGTTAGACCATTTAACGCTACAGGGTAATGGGTAACCAAACAACTCTACATTTAGTACACGTAAGATATTTGAAATAGATTTCATATTACCCAGCTAAGGATGTGGACTGTATATAAATTAAATTTTGGAATGTTTTCAAAATTGCACAATAAGGCATGGTTGTAATATTTTTATTTATTTTTCATATGGTGGCTAACAGCCATCAATACAAATATGTATCTATATATTTACAATGTATATAATGTATCTACATATTTACAAAGGGGCCAATTAAAAGCCTCCACAAATAGCTATTAAATATTTTTTAAACGTTTTTATAATTTACTTACTGCTTAAACTAATTAAAGGTATTACTATGGATTAGGTAGGTAAGAACTTACGCATCTTTTGTTACGCTTGAGACGTCATGTCAGAGACAGTAGCTAATTGCGACTGAGCCAGTGTTGCAGACCTCCGCATAATTATGACACAGGCGCGACAGCTGCTTTAACAATTTCGCTTGTATATTCTATTCAGTGTCGGCAATATCCTTGTAGTACCTACGCATGTTGTTGCAAGGCTTGCTTGTTGGTATTTTCTAATTATAATCCAAGTAGGTATCTATGTTATGAATAATTTGCAGCGATCTTCGTCTCATCAGCATGAAGGATATAATGATGACGAAGGAGGCGTACGAATTGCAGGACTTCAATTTCGTCTGTAAGCGGCATATTGATGCAGCTGGAAATGTGCTCGCAATGCAATGGATACCTACCGTACAAGCTGTGTTTTTACAGGTACCACATTAAATGTGGGATGGGGGGATACCAATGTGGCACATTGGTATCCCAATTTAATTTTACTTGTCTATTAAAATATTTCATCTTTTTAGAAATTGCAAATTAATTTGATAAATACTTCTCCAAAATCCCAATTATCACGACCAAACACCTAAACTCTTCACCAAAAGCAGCACAGGATATGCTTAAATTACACGTACCTTCCATTGATTTCAAATTTAAGTATGTTAAAGGTGGCGATATACTAAAAATCTTGAAATTAATTAACCTAAAAAATACAAAACACTTAAATTATAAAAACATTCTTGACATTACAACTTGGCGCCTAAATTAGCAATAATATTTAATGAATGCATAGATGAGGGAGTGTACCCTGACCCCATGAAATACAGCAAAACTGTTATACCTTTGTTTAAATCGGGCAGTTCTTTTGGCCCTGCAAATTTCAGGCCAATTTATATAATCATAATTAGCGAAAGAGTTCAGATAGTCGATGTCAATGGCAAACGGGTAAACTGTGTGCAGATATTGATGACGAGGTAAACAATGCACTCTCAAAGATTTGCGTTGATAGATAGTGCGTTGGTTTGAGACGAATAATCTGCACTTCAACATTAAAAAAAAAAAACAAAGTATTTACGGTTCATTACACCAAACACAGCGGAGGTACAAACCAACGTACTTATAAATGGCCAAAGATTGGAACTTGTGGACACTACGGTCTTCTTGGGTATCACGTTTGATAAAAAGCTTCAGTGGGGTCCATATATTGCCCAACTAGCAGATAGGCTCAGCTCTGCGGCATATGTTAGATTGATTAGAGAGTACACGAATGTTGCGACTGCTAGATTAGTGTAATTCAGCTATTTTCACAGCATCATGGCGTACGGTATTTTAGTACGGGGTCATGCTGCTGACATTAATATAGTGTTTGTTCTGCAAAACAGAGCTGTTCGTGCTATATATCAGCTTGTTTATAGACAGTATCTCAAAGAAAATTTAAAAAAAAAATATAGTGGCTTCATTGTATATGAAAATTTAATTTACGTTCACAAAAATCGTCACCTTTTTGCTCTTAATAGTGATTTTCATTATTATAACACTGCAAATAAGGGAATTCTTGTAACTTATTCTAGAAGGCTTCATAAGATACATAATTGCTTTAAGGGTAAATGTATACACTTTCATAATAAAGTCCCAGCCACTGTTCAGGCATTATCTACAAAACACGGACGAGTAAAAAAAATAAGGCCTCCGTGTCACCTTACATAACAGCGAGGCACCAAAACAAGCCGGTAAACGTGTAAATAAGTGCCTCACGCACACACACTAATACAAGCCGATCAGCCGCCATTATAAGATTTGCCATCGTCTGTGACAGATCAGTTTGCGTCGCAATAAAATATTTTAAAAATGCCGTCGTGCGTTGTGAAAAAGTGTAAAAACAATACTATAACAGTATATGATTATTTAAGGGTTAAGTTAAGGGTTAGGTAAGTTAATTAAAAATTGTGTATCTGGTATACCCCGTAACCGCACACACTAGCATAAACGTGCTTCACTTGCTAATATCACGGCGCGGAGTCCTTTTTTTACTAGTCCGTGCTACAAAATAAATTTAAATGTTTTATTAAATAATGGTTCTGTCGGAAATCCTACTACTCCACAGCTGAATCTCGTAAGTGATCGGACAGCCTGGGACTAGATTATGATTATTTTATAGCAATAGCAATTACACTACAATATTGTATATTTTTATTAAAAAGAGCGCAAAAAAAGAATGTTGGGAGAGTTTCTTGTGCCGCTTTTTCTCTCTCAGAGTGCCATTTCGTTTCTGAAGCAGTAGTAATATGTAGTAGTATCTAGTATATTAGAAATGACATCATAAATAATACTTAAGGAATTAATTTTGAGAAAATAAATGCCTTTCATGCCTGTTCTATTAGTGTATTGTGTCTATACTTTATACGCTAATATATTGTTTGTAAAGGTGTTACAAAAGAGTATGGGCCGCGGTGATCACATACCATCAGGTGACCCGTATCAGAAAAAAGTAGTCTTCGTTCTTTTCGTTTGAACATAAGCATTAGTGTACAGGTCAAACTTACGCCTATCCGGTTGTTATAAGGATGAGGTAGATCGATCAGATATCAAATTGATAATATTTTATCAACTTGTAGGGAAGCAAAAAGAAACAAATACCGGATTCGAAGCAAGTCTCGAAGATGAAGCATTTCTACAACTGTTTAGCTTGCATCATGACGTACAACTTGCAGACACTATGCCTCAAATCTATGAAAGAGTTCACCGAATACATCCTAGATGTCGGGGTATGTATTTTATATTGCCACGAACTACATATCACAAAGTGTGAAAAACAAGTTACAGGCTCATTGTTTAGTTGCAGAATGAAGTCAATCAAATCTCAATTATGCACATGTTTTTCTTTCAATAAAATCAAGAGAGAAGTTTTGAAGATACGTTACTTTTCATTTCTGCATTATAATTTTTTTGCCTAAGTAATGATTTCTTGCTATACCTTGGTGAAATAAATTCCAAATATAAGATATAAGATAAGATTGGGAGGTTCCTTTGCACAGGATGCCGGCTAGATTATGGGTACCACAACGGCGCTTATTTCTGCCGTGAAGCTGTGATGTGTAAGCATTACTGTGTTTCGGTCTGATGGGTGCTGTATCTAGTGAAATTACTGGGCAAATTAACTTAACATCTTATGTCTCAAGGTGACGAGCACAAGAGTACTGCCGCTCAGAAATTTTGGGTTTTTCAAGAATCCTGAGCGGCACTGCATTGTAATGGGCAGGGCATATCAATTACCATCAGCTGAACGTCCTGCTCATCGTCTCGTCCCTTACTGTAATAAAAAAATGAAATGATCTCTTACTTGATGTATAGCGAGGCATGACTGATTCAGAAAATACTATTTTCAGGGAATGAACCAAGGATTTGTAATAAACTTGACATTTCAAGAGGACGCAATTCAATTTGAGCCATCTTTCAAGCAATTTCGCGATCAGCTTGGTCTGTTGTACGATTTTATAATAGACGCGTGTAGACAAACGCCAAGGTTGGAGACAATACTGTATCAAGACTACGTTATTACCACAAGGGTCACATTGAGGGTACGGACAATATATGTTTCAGAGTCGGGGTAGTTTTAATAGAGGAGTCGTTATCTGCATTGCATTCAGGCTAAGATCTACTTAGCGTACATAAACTTTGCTCAGACTTGTAGAGATCGTTAAGTCATAGTCCGTATTTATAAATATCTCTTCTTTTTTTAATGGTGTTAAGTAATCACCTCCACCCACTTTCTCTTGCAACACCAGAGGAATCACAGAAGCGTTGCCGACCTTTAAGGAAGAAAGCTCCTGGAAAACCGCATTGTGGAGGACCGCCACACATCCAAATGGTGAGGATGATATCCTAAATTGTGGCGTGTCGTGCGAAGGTTGAATTCGGCGGCAGGAATCAGGTTAAACAGCTCTTCTGAACACTCCCCATGATAAATACGGTGGTGGAGACACAATGAAGCGATATCTCTACGCAACGCCAAGTGATCCAGCCGTTCACAGAGCACTGGGTCCCCGACAATTCGAGCTGCTCTGCGTTGCACGCGGTCAAATGGATCGAGCTGATACTGGGGTGCGCTAGACTAGAGATGACAGCAATACGCCATATGTGGCCGGACCTGCGCTTAATACAGCGCTAGAATGTAGGCCGGCTTGAAGTATTGCCATGCTCTATAATTTATGACAGCCCAGTTTTTTCGAAGCCAATTTGGCTTTGCACCCAGAAGGCCGCGGAATTGGCAATCGCTCGAGATTTCGAGACCCAGAATTCCGATACTAGGCGAGGCTGTAAGAGAAGTGTTGTCAAAGAGCGGTGATGCGATAAATGGGATTTTTTTAGTGGTAAAAGCGCAAGCTTGAGTCTTCTGGGAGTCAAATTGGACAAGGTTCCATTTACCCCATTCTACGACAAGTTTCTCCCGGCACTGGTCATCAATTTCCCGAGAGAGACCTGCATGGCCCGTGTATAAGGCATCGCCCGTGCTGTCGTCTGCATAGCAATGTATGTTGGAGGTGTCCAACATATCATTGATATGCAGAAGAAACAGCGTGTGTTAGGTATACCGGAAGATCACCTGCCGACCGACCATGGCGAAAGCCATACTGTCGGTCGTTAGTCAACTGGTGACCCTCTAGGTATACCAAGAGCTGGCGGTTAATTAGGCCGGCTACGCCGTCTCAAGGTGGTGGTGCGTGGCGTTTCTTTGAGTACGAGCTCAGCTTAAGCTTAAGTCCACCATAACGATGACTTAAGAAAAACTCAGACTAAACAAGACCGCATATCACAAACAGCATTCATCGATTTCCACTATTTCATTAAAACGGATTTAATTTAAATTTTGGATACTGTAATAATTTACTATACTGTCTACTGTAAAAGTTTGATTAATAATAATCGACAATGTACCTAGTGTATACGCGCGCTATTCTTTTCTATTCTAGCCTGTCTTAGCTTAAGCTCAGCATAATACCAAATCAAACTTGATGCTATGCTTGAAATCAGCAAACTTTTACGCAAAGTCTATGTACGCTCTCTCTATACACCTCAGCCTTAGACTGAACTGTCCACTGAACGAGAAAATTTTGATAATTTTTTTATTTTGGCGTGGGATAAGTATATCCTTTGCCAAACTTTGCCTCCAAATGGCTATCTTTTGTTACTGCGCAACTATTCGCAACAACGTCGGAGTGAACTCGAAGTTTGGCGAGGGGTTATACTAGCTATATACAGTATGGTTTGCAAATATATGAAATAAATGAAAATAAAAGTGATACTGGTCCACAGAAGAATAGTAAAATTAATAATTACATTAAAATCCCAAAATATTCATAAAAAATTCAATGAAACTAATTATGAAAATTGACAGTCTGTTTAGACTACGTACCTTGACCTCGAGGAGCGACAACGTAGCTCACGGCGGCGAATTGGCTGTTACTTCTCTTCTCGTAAACAAACTCTTAACAAAAACATAATTATTAGCGAAGAAAAGAAAATTTATTGAAACATTTCACTTGAACTTTAAGAAAGTTAAATTAATAAATACAACTTTAACTTTTTCAACAAAAACTTGAAACAATCGCGGGCTGCGTATAAAGTACTCACTTGACACTCCAGACATCGGACACATATTCCGAAAGCTCGCGTTAAACTGAATAACAAATTACAAATGCTTAAATAAAATGGCGAAAATAAATAAAGGCGTAAATAGGGCATACCCGTTTTAATATTTTTAACAATTAATAAATTAATGAATGGCATTTAAAAAAATAGTTAATTTTATTAAGTTCAATACTTACGAAACCACTATTATCTGAGTAATTTCCTGAGCAGCGAACAAGTGGGAGGCACTCCTTTGCACAGAATGCCGGCTAGATTATGGATACTACAACGGCGCCTATTTCTGCCGTGAAGCAGTAGTAGTCCGCTGTAGCTAATGAAATTACTGGGCAAATGAGACCTAACATCTTATGTCTCAAGGTGACGAGCGCAGTTGTAGTGCCGCTCATAATTTTTGGGGTTTTTCAAGAATCCTGTGCGGCACTGCATTGTAATGGGCAGGGCGTAACCATTACCATCAGCTGTGCGTCCTGCTCGTCTCGTCCCTTATTTTCATAAAAAAATAAATAAAAAAAAAGTAAGTTGGTACGATGTTTGATAGGTTGCTTTCAAATTACAAACAAGTAATAAATTGTTATTGTTTAGTTCTTCCTTATTCACAATCATTATCTCTAAACTTCTTCATAATTTATAAAATTAAAAATTCTGAAGCTGCTTAGTTTTAAGTACCTAGTAGGTGTAGTATTTTTTACTTTTAACTTAATTAATTTGACTTAACAGCTTATTATTCGATTACAACTCCCTTTAAAGAAAGCTAATTATCGATAGAAGATGTCCTTCCCTACACCGGACGACGTTGACCTTGCCTTTGAATAGCGCCGCAGTCAAAGAGACACCGTATCTCTTTGACGGCCGCGGGCGGCGCAATTAAAAGGCAGCTAGACAAAGCGGCAACGCCGCCTTATGATATTAAAATATTCAAGTTCATTGAATCATTGACCCAGTACAAATCTTACAGGACGTTTAAATTTGTTCAAAATGAAAAGCCTACTTTTTGACAAAACCACTGCACGGATTTCGTAAATTTTTGATATATCGTTAGCTAATGTGCTAACAAGTATGTACTTGCATTTACTTCATATAAGCTGTTTCCATGCTGTATAGTTAGATGGTACAAAAGTATCATGAAATGTTTGCTTTCATAACCATGAAAGCCTTAATTAGTATTCATTCTTGATGATCTTTAGAACTAATTTTAGTAGTCCATCTCATGTTTCGATCACTTAAATTTAGGACCGTGAATTAGTTTGTATCGTGAAAATGATCGGTCTAATATTTCATGATGACGGCAAATAAAATAACTTAATATAAATCAATCCAGCGGTTCTTAACGTATCTAGGACTGTTTCCAACAATTGTATATATTACTATTTCAGCCTGTAATAGACAACGAAATAATTGAGGGATACAAGAAGAGTATAATAGATCTTATCAATGAACAGAGGATCGGTCCTGAGCTGAGAGTACAGGATTTTGATGACTATGTTTGTCTTCTTAATGGTGAAGTAAGTTGCAAAATATTAACCAAATTCATTTTGATCTCGACAACGTCTTATGTAGCACCCCGTCTTGAAGTTTTTAATATATTCTTAGTAATATAAAAATAGATGTTCCACTATCCGTCCTATAGATTCAAAACTTTCTTAGTTTTAATTAACCTACGAGATGTTCCAGTATTTGGTTTAGGGTTTTTATAAATTTTCCATATTACTGGTTGAAGTATCACATTTTGCGAGAATTAGAATCATTAAAAGTAATAATTTCTGTCCACCCTCATTTTTTCTTAGTATTAAGTCTTTTGATAATATTTATTGTTGCTATAGAATGACAAGCTAGCATGACGTTTACCTGATAAAATATGACCATTACCGAGGGTGATAACAATAAAAAAAGCACTTCCCAGATTTATTTTAATCTTGAAATTTTCTGTTTTCTATCCTAAATGAAATTCTAACTTCACGGTAACATCTTACCGTAATTCATACTTTTTACCGTAATTCTTATGTATGTTTCCGCCGACATTTAAACATATCTTCTAGGAACTAACTAGTATTACATCTATATTATACTTGCAGTCCTCATTAGAAGTGGAAAAAAGAAACACACCTTCTAGGGCAACTGGTATGAATTTATATTGTGTTTGCATTCATCATCAGAAGTGGAAAAATTAAACACGTCAACTTTTTGGCAACTAGTATTAAAACTATATTGTGTTTGCAGTCATCATCAGAAGTGGAAGAATTCGTGCAGTCGATTCCGGAGAAGAGTTTTGAAGAGTACTGTGCTGAAGCCGTGAAGTATGTGAATATAGCGCGAGAGATACCTTCAAAACTAGAGGGCACCATCGTGATTGGCATGTTTCAAATGCAGAGGGGAGATTTGATATCCTCCCTTAGAGGTGCTGCCACGAAACTAGCCAACCAATTGCTCCGGCGGATGACTGAAGACTACCAAAATATGATAAGATCGTAGGTTAACTTATATTTTTTTATTATGATTTCTTTTATGTAATTGTGGGTATTGATATTATTTGATAAAATGTAACATAACTACAAAATCAAAGCAATTACTCTGAAGTCCAGGTAATTACTTACTAGTTTATGTACAATGATTAATAGTTGACATAACTGATCCTATAAACTACGAATAGGTTTCGATGAGCACTTCGTGGACCTACCAAACCAAAGACGGCCTTATTACATATGTTCCTATACCTAGTAGTCTTGCAGATTTAGTGGGCTTTCCTTACCTAAATAATACAAATAAACTATAACACTGTGGAATAAAACATAGATTAAGTTATAAGAATAATAATATTTTTATTATTCAAATAATTTACATTTTTATGTCCAAAACCTTTATGTACTTACATGAATAAAAAGACTTTGTTAGGACAGAATAAGTTTTTGGGTTACACAGGTATTAAGTACAGCTAAGTATTTCAACATTTGCTTGCATAGCTTGTATATATAGTATATTCACACTCATATAGGTATTAAAAAAACAGTCAGTATTACAAAATCAAACAAACTAACTCAAAATGAAATGTCCTACCCTACCTATACCATATTAAATATTCTTTGCCTATACTAAATGCCTAACTATGCAAATTAGTCCTTTCGTAAATAAACACGTTAAACTGTAAGTAGTTCATCACAAAACAAGGTACGAGATCTGACTGACTGTTTAAAATACTGTATTAATAACAATTATGAATTACGTCATATTTTGAATGTCATGTTTTTGTAATTCTCTCACAGGATCTATGAGGAGTATTCGTCGATAGCCAATAAGCTGCTGACCCCGCCGCTAGATACGGCCGCCTTGATGGAGCTGATCGCCTACGTCAAGAAGGTGGAGGACGTGCTCATAGATGAAATGGAGGACAAGCTTCGGAATGTGATGCGCTACATCGTGTTTCTGGGTGACTTCACCGCGTTCACGCCACTGGAGATGAAAGCCAACAACCAGACTTATCATTGGTGAGATTTCAATTGTTCATTGTGTCGGCGTTGAGGCAAGGATTTCTCGCTCAAAGTCCAAGCACAGTTTATTCACACACAATTGCTAGTATAAAACTGAACAGTCTTCACATAAAACAACGCTTTTCTGTTTCCTTACAATAGATAAAACTGATATAGCAAATACAACTTCTTTTTACACAAACATATAAAATTAGGTACTGCAAAATAATTCTTAAAATATAGCTATATACATAAAATTTTTAGTGAATTTCAATAACGTCAAATGATTTTTATAATACAAACGTTTGTTTTTTTTCCTTCTTTATTTTATGGAAAAGCAGGAAAAATTATTGTAGGGGTGTTAAGTGATCACCGCCGCCCACATTATCTTGCAATACCAGAGGAATTACAGGAGGAATTCATGCCACAGCTTTGTAGTACGTGGAAGAACGTTCCTTGAAAATCGCGCTGTGGAGGAACGCCACACATCCAGATGGCGGGAATGATATCATAATTTGTGGCGTTTCGTGCAAAGGTGGAATTCGGCGGCTGGAATCACGAGAACCAGCTCTTCGGAGCACTCCCGTGATAAATGAAGACACACAATGAAGCGACGTCTCTACGTAACGCCAAGTGATCCAGCCGTTCACAGAGCACTGGGTCCCCGACAATTTGAACTTCTGTTATAACTTGTGTTAGGAATACCAGAAGAACGCCTGCGGACCGACAATGCGCTTCTGCGTTACGGCGCTGCAAGCAAAATTCGAAATGAAATTAAGAAAGTCTTATTTTTAAATTAATGAAAAGCGCTCGGATGGATCTCGACATTTCGTGGGTTCGGGTCTTACATCATACATTTAATTAATCCCAGAAGTGAGGGATATCACTTTAAAGATAACAAATTGTCTAGGAGTAGATATAATAAATCTGTGCTTAAATTGATCTATAGAAGTAACTAGCTGACCCGGCAAACGTTGTTTTGCCATATAAAGTATAATTCACGCGATAGTTTTATAAGTAATAAAATATTGCCTATATTATAGCCTGTACATCATTTTGTTCTATTGTCAATAGTTTTTGCAGCACACGCAAAAATAGGTTTTCGATTTTACACCTTGTGTTACAAAATAGCAATTTTATTACGGATCCCTAATTTTGAAAAAAAAAACATAGCCTATAGCCTTCCTCGATAAATGGACTACCCAACACTGAAAGAATCATTCAAATCAGACCAGTAGTACCAGAGATTAGCACGTTCAAACAAACAAACACTGCAGCTTTATATATTAGTATAGATAAATTTACACATATTATATAATTATAGATATGCATGCTTCTCAAAAACAGCTAAACCTATTTTAGTTTAATAATCGTCCTCTAGGTAGATCTTCTTGTCAGAGAAGAGATAGATGTAATGGAGCTTACAATTTTTCGCCATATCTCTCTGTTAGAGGCTATTTGAACACTCATGTACGTGACCGCCCACAGCATATGTGATCTGGTCGGTCCATCGCATAGACAGTCCGCGCGGTCTAATTTATTTTATTTATTTATTTAATACGGTGACATCTCCATATATATTAGTAAATGTATTAGTAACAATATTTCTTATGAACTACGTTAGTATTATTAGTGAAATATATTTATAAACCCAGTCAGCTCTGGCAGCAATCATCTTTAGGATGCTGTTACTGCTTACACGTAGAAGCTGTAACATGGAAACCACTTTTTTGCGCATTATGGCATGGAAACCGTCCACAGATGCATCAGCAAACATTCCAGAAGCGCTACAACGCCACGGCAGCCCCAACAGCCTCCTAAACGCATTATTATATGTGACACGTAGAACGCTATAAGCCCCGCGCGAATATGACACCCACAAGCCGCTCGAGTAAAAAGAATGGCAGAATGCTTTGAATAATAACGCTTTAACATTATTTGTGCTTCGTGCAAACCTGCGGGCCAGCATATTACTCCTCACTGACAGCGCTCTACGCTCCCGCTATATGTCATAGTCATCTCTTAAGTCATTCAAAATGATGTGACCTAAATATTTGAACTTATCAATCTAGCTTTTTATTTGCGAGAAATGAGCAAGGAAGCCTTGGAAGACAAGACAAGAATTCTATGGACTAGCGGCGACGCCTAGATGCGTGACGAAAGAAGGCGTAGCCGCACTTGACTGAACTTTAATAATAGTAAAAATCATGTTGATACCAAGGAGAAAGCCGCGTTTCTGTAGTGGTAGGACTTCACAAAAAATTATTAGTGAATAGTTTTAAATTTCCATTTATCTTTCACAGGTATGCACGAATGCCAGGGGTAATTGAAGAAAGTAAAGTGATATGTGATCAGAAGAAGATTGAATACCAAGAATTATTAAAGGTCAGATATTATATATTATGTCAAGCGTCAAGATGTTCATAATTGCAACCGTATCAGGTTGTGCTTTACATGCGCCTTACAAAAATCAAGCGATTTCTTGAACTAAAATTGTCTCTATTTATTATCTATCTCACTTGTAGAACCCTATTTACATATAATTTAATGGAAAAACAATAGTTTCAACACATATGACATTTTTAAAGACATTTTGCTTTTAAAATAAATTAAAAAAATTATTCCGTGGACGTCCGTCTTTCATTTATTTTTTATACGCTTCAGTATGATTTAAATTCAAATTTATTATTCGATTACTTTTGAATACTAATAACATAATGTCTCAACGACTATTGTTTAGTAACTCAAGTGTTGACATACTATTGAATATTATTCAAAATTTGTGATTCACTAATCAATCTAATTGATTTTTTTTTATTTGAATAGTTTCTCTAGTTAGGTGGGGCCACCGAAGAACTAACTACCTTTATTAATTATGTTATGACAGTGTTTTAAATTTGCTTTTTTTACTTTTCCGACTAAAAGTAGGTACTTACCAACCTATTAAGTCTTCTGCCAGAAATTAGAATTTTTTTCTAAAGATGTTTAATTCCATAAGTTTATTCTTTCATAAAAAAATTTATATAAATAAGAGTTAAGATAATCTCCAGTCGTGAGTTAGAGCTGACACGAATTTTTTTTTCGTTATGAAGTACCAATAAAGCAATCTAAATCAATTTATGAATTTAATTAAAAAATTAGATTATAATGCGTGGACTTTTGGATTTTGAAAACTTTTTTAAGCTTTAAGCGTGAAAAATTAGGATGCTGTAGATATAATTACTGGTTTTACTATAAGTAATTATGTTATAAACGTTGATAATTTTCTAGTTAAATAATAAAGTTTTTCTATAATAAGCATGTGGCATTAAGCATTAATCACATGTGGTAGGTCTTTTTCTATTGAAAAAACATAAGAGCACAAGAGTTGAAATCAATGATTTATAATAATTCTTTGTGTTTTAGGTTCGCATCGCAAAGTTTATCGAAGATCTGGACAGATTTGAGCAGCAATGTAACGAGTTACAGTACTGGGGGGAGATCAACGAATTGCCAAAATATGTTGCACGTGCGAGGCACTTAGATGATAAGTAATATTATATTTTCATAAGAACCTTTATAATATAGTCTGCAAGATAATAGTCTTATAGCTGTAAATATATGTACTGAATTTTTCCATTCTTATACAGTAGCCATAACGTAGTAATAATATAGACGTAAGAAAGGCCGCCATCTTGTGACGTCAGGTCCTGACCGACATGACCGACTGTCTGTTAACGCCATACAAATGTTAATATTATGATAACATTCAGTCACTGTACGAACCCGCGGCTATATACTTTGGTCCGACGATTAGTAGCGTAAACGGTGCTAGACACAAAATAGGATAAAAATCGCCTAAAATTTACTTTTTATACCAACATACTTTTGTATTAATGAAGAGAGTCGGGTACGGGGAGTGGGACTCCGCACTACTCCGTACAATGCGGCGATGTGCGCAACACTATCGTAGCTTACTATGGTGCAAGTCACAGGCCGATATGAATAACAATACCTTGATGCCTCAGTAATAGTTACAAAATCCATCGCCAATTAAATCGCGTTACTTTGAAGCGTACCGCAGCGTTGTACGTCAAGTGCACTAGACCTTTGAGGCATTTAACTGAAATGTTATTTATGATGATTGGTTAAGGAGAGTGTAATATAACTAATTAGTTAGGATGATGTGAGTAAATAAGAAACATTTGAATAGGTTATCGAACGCGCTTGCGAAGATAGACCAATTCAACGAGGAGGAGACTTCTTTCGGTTACGAGCTGTCACAGTATCCTAAGAGGAAGGCGGTCTACGATAAACTCGTGCCTTTTAAGAAACTATTTGATGCCGGTTATGACTTCCTCGAAAAACACAACAATTGGATGTCAAGCAAGGTTAATTTATTGGATTAATATAACAGCAGTATTTTTAATTCATAACATCTTGTAGATAGCCTAATCCATGATTTATTAGCAGTACCATATCGTCCGCATACCAGCTCAATTTCATAAAGCTTCCAGGCCCCCTATACTCAATTTATGTGATTGTCATACCAATTCCTGAAAACAGAACAAGTTTCTGTTGGCAAACTGGGGCTCCGAAGTAAGCTTCGGAGCCCTTATTCCAAAGCAAACTGTGAGACACAATGTCGAACGCTTTTTATAAATCAAGAATATAACCATAGATAGTAATACATCTCTTTTGAATCTAAAACCAGAACCAATCTGGGTAGTTTGCTTTTAGGCTTATTATCTTGCTTAATATGTTTTTCGTGCTAACCATCTTGCAAACGGCCGAGTATTTTCATATTTATCATAGCCAGGGTTAGGGGCGTATAGTCTCATTTATTCGCTACACCTCCGGTTTCATTTTTATTATTGGTATAATAATAGTATTTATAAAATCAGAAAGGACCAATGAACATGTTTACAAAAAATACTTAGCAATTGCAGCTTTGCTTTAAAGTTAATTCATCAACATTTTATTTTTATAATTCACATCAGGTTGGCAGCTTTGATCCAGAAGATATAGAAGGTGATGTCGGATACTATTATAAAATCGTGTACAAACTGGAAAAGTCATTTCAAGATGTTCCGGATACATACCAGCTTGCCCAATCTATACGGTTGGTATATTGGAATTTGGGTTCAGAATATAGACCATAAGTTTTATAAAAGTAAATACCGTGTTACAGGCTAAAAATGGAAGAGTTTAAGCAACATATGCCAATAATAAACACCTTAGGCAATCCAGGAATGAAGCCCAGACATTGGGAGAAGGTTTCGGAAATCGTTGGTTTCCCTATTGTCATCGATGATGAGTTGTCGTTAGCGAAAGTCATTGACTTCAACCTTGTGGACTACATCGAGAGGTTTGAGAGTATTTCCGAAGCGGCCACCAAAGAGAACAATCTAGAAAAGGCCTTGGATAAGATGATGAGAGAATGGGCGGATCTTAAGTTCGATATTCTTGCGTATAAGTAAGTTAAATTAACTAGAATTCAAATTATTTTGTCAAAAATACCTATTTCTAAAAACAATCGACATCACTTTTCAAAGATAATACATACAAATCCATTTGGTTGAAAATTACACTTGTGTATTTCAAAAGTATATATTTTAGTATTATCCACCCCTTGGAAAAGTTGAAATTTTATATAAAGTGGCAAGAAACTGATTGCCACTTTTTTATATAAATATTTCCTCCTCCATCCCTCACAGTACAGTTTACTAATTACAAAACTTCCTTTTGCGGTGTTTTCGGGACGAATGAAGAAAGTTTGGGTTTCTAGGTGGTCGGGATCAAAAACTATTCAGATTTAAACATTTCCCTTAAATGAGGGTTGTTCACGAGACCAATTTTTATAAATACCTTTTATAAATAATTTGAACAGGGATACGGGTACATACATCTTGTCGAGTGTAGATGAGATACAGTTGCTCTTGGATGATCATATTGTGAAGACGCAAACAATGAAGAATTCACCGTACATCAAGCCTTTTGAAGAGATAATATAGTAAGTTCTCATTTATCATTACAGTAATTATAACGTGCATTTTATTATACACTAGCTGATATTCGCGATTTTGTCCGTGTTGCTTGATATATTTACAAGGTTTTACAAGGAAAAAAACATCACTTGCCCCACTTCATCGCGGCAAGAAAATACGAATGACTGAGCACGTAATGCTTATAAAAATAGTTGTTTCTTTTAACTTTAAATTGAATTAAGATATCGCAATATTTTTTTAGATAAGGGCCAAGTGTCTAAGTAATAAAACTTAGAAGACTCAATTAAAATCTATTCAGTAGTTATTCCGTGATACGCGCACAACTGCAGACTCCTGCAGTAAGGCTTTTACTTAGGCTATATATTTAGATACAAATATTATTCTTCACTTTTGGCGGTCACTTTGAACCCTTTCTTTCTATAGCTTTCTTTCGTATATGATGTCGGCATAAGACGAACTAAGAAAAAACGTGAATAAAATCGACTTGAACTAGGGTACATTCATTTTGGATGAGTTATTTAAATTTTTACAATTGTTGATAGGAAATAATAATGATAAGGCTTTTAAGGAATGACTGATAGAAGATCTGATGAAGAACTTGACATGTTCCGAGTTATAGAGACTTGATCTAAATACGATGGCGTAACGGTTTCGTTGCTATGTCATATCGTTACTGATTGGATCCTTTTGTATGGAAATTAGTAAAGTTATCGCTGCCCATAATAATATAAATAGGCTCTGTGTCGTAACGCATCAAATCACTCTATTTTCCGGCAGATTTGTTTCCAGTGACCACCCAAAGAAGCAAAGTCGTTCTAATAATTTATTACCGAATGAATTTAAATATAATCATCGGGGACCCAGTGCTCTGTGAACGGCTCGATCACCTGGCTTCTATTCGCATTTATCTCGGGATGGGTTCCGAATAGCTGATTCAGGTTATTCCTTCCACTGAATTCCACCTTCGCACGACTTACCAGAAATTAGGATATCATCCGCCCTGGATGTGTGGCGTTCCTACACAGTGCGGATTTCAAGGAACTTTCTCAACTCACAACCACGTACTACAAAGCTGTGGAATAAGCTTCCTCATGCAATGTTTCCGCGGCGATATAACATGGGTACCTCCAAAAAAAGCGCGTTCACCTTTTTAAAATGCCAGCAACGCTCCTGTGAGCTCTGGTGTTGCAAGTAAATGTCGATGGATGGCGTTGATCACTTATCACCACATGACCCGTCCGCTCACTTGTCCTCCTTTTCTATAAAAAAATATATAAAAAATTTCATTTGCTTTAATTAATTTTTAATATTACTTGGAATATAGTATAACAGCTAACGCATCCTCCATATTTTAACGTTTCAAGGATTAATTCAAAATCTATTGTAATTATTTTTAATCAGCCATCAATAAATATCCGGCCAAAATACTCTTGATTGATTTATTTGTTCTCATGGACAGTGATTGGGAGGGCAAATTGGTACTATTGCAAGAGATCCTGGACGAATGGCTGAAGGTCCAGGCGACTTGGATGTACTTGGAGCCAATATTTTCGTCACCCGATATCCAGCAACAAATCCCAGAAGAGGGACGCCGATTCAGTGCTGTGGATAAGGTGATGTTTTGAACACGTTCAATACTTTTATCAATACGAGTTTTAAAAAAGCAATAATTGTTGAGTTTCTAGTCCTCTTCTCAACATAAGCAGCTACACGAATCGCTGGTAGTGTTAAATTTGTAATGTTTGACTATTCAAAATTAGTGTTGTTCACAAACCTACATTTCACTACAGTTCCCAAATTTACATCTTTCTTTAAGATGCTTATAAATTGTTAGTTATAAATCAGAGAACCATAAAATATGTAATCAGATTACGATCTGCACATTTTAAAGTAGTATTATTTTTAATGATTTCAAATGTAACATCACATTAAGTCGGCTAGTTTGGATGTTTTAAAAAAATTAAATGTTCAACAAAAGTATTTCCGTAATTTGATACATGAATATCTAAATATTTCTTTGTATTTTTTTTTTTATACGTGACAGTGATCAGCATTTCACTGCCCGTGGGCACCCACTAACGCTCCGCACAAATACCACCTATTTGATTTACATAAAAGTTATGCACCAAAATGAAAATGTTATTAATGAAGAAACATATTTTAACCATCCTATTTTTTAGAGATTAAATATTAGAAATATTAATCGTTAACTTGATTTTAACCAAGAAAATTGGTATTTTGTTTATACGCCTAATTTGAAATCCAAAGCCGCATCATCTACTTATCATGAAACGACCTAGGGGCTTAGTGTGCACGTCTGAACTTTATCAATTTCTATGTTTTTATGATTGTTTACTTTTCGATTTTTTTTTATTTTTTGTTATCTTAATATCCGCAGAATAAAACGATTAAGAGTCTCAATTTGGTGACCTGTATAGCCGAGTCGTTAGTGATCCTACCTACTAAGCTAGAGGTCCCGGGTTCGAATCCCGGTAGGTGCAAGCACTAATATGATAAATATGGATGTTTGTTTCCGAGTCATGGATGTTTGAATGTATTTATGTATGTTATAGTAAGTTTATATTGTATTTAATATATCGTTGTCTTGCAACCCATAACACAGGCATATGCCTAATCTGGGGCAAGATAATTAGTGTAAAAAGTGTGTCAATATCATATTATTATTATTATATTAATTTAGTTTACTATGTCTCTTTTAAATCCAATCATGCGTTTATTTCAATATATTTGTCGTACCCATTTTATTTCTTTTGTTACATTATATTTCGTTACTCGAGATAAGTTACTCGTCTCTTGGTGACGAAAAGAGGATTTTTATTTTCTTAACGAAACCAAGTGGCTGCAAATATTACCAATCGACTTAAATTGGATCTAACGTCCCATTGAAACTTATAATTTAATCAAATCTAGATGTGGCGTGAAATCATGAAAGTAGCAGCTGCAGAGCCGAGGGTTCTGGACGTGATCACGATAGAGAAGATGTTGGACCGCCTGAAGAAGTCCAACAATCTGCTGGAGATGGTGCAGCGAGGATTGAACGCATACTTGGAGAAGAAGCGCCTGTACTTCCCGAGGTTCTTCTTCTTGTCCAACGATGAATTGCTGGAGATATTGTCCGAGACGAAGGACCCCATGCGGTGGGTTATTATAATTTAATATATTAATACTTACACATTCATTTATGATTTGTTTATAATAATTGCAAACACAGTAATAATTAACAGCAATTTAATAAATGTAGTTATTAATTGGGATATTTTATGGCTCCATGACGTTAGTAGCGCTTGTTAACACATTAACAAATCAATTTAATAATATTGCTGACACATGTCTGTGTCCTCAGTGTACAACCTCATCTGAAGAAATGCTTCGAGGGGATCGCAAAGCTATCGTTCACTGCTGACATGGTTGTGACGCACATGAGGTCTTCTGAAGGAGAGATTGTTGAACTTACCATAACAATTAACACGGCCGCAGCCAGGGGACAGGTCAGTTTTGAATCACTTTTGAACGCCCATTGGTTAGGACTTAAATGCCGGCAACGCTACTGTGATTCCTCTGGAAAAGAAACACCAAAGTTTTCAACTTCCCTAAAACTATAATTATAATCTCCTAGTTCGTAGCCATCTCGGATATGCAAGTGTTGCATGGTGTCAGCAATATTTGGTAGAGCTTATATAACATAATAACATTCTGTTTGTTGGTTTTATTTATCTAGAGCATTTGTTACTAAAATAATATTTAAATCATTTTTCAATATACTGGATTGCAAGAAAAACCCCCGTTAGGTTTGTGGGCAAAAAAATTGAAAATAACATTCTTCTTAATAACTACTAAAATAACAGTAGGTGGTTGTATTTTATAATAGGTAGCACTATGAAGATCCAGACTCCCAGATCATTTCAAGGACCGATGACAATACAATACATTTTAATCTAGCCTTATTATATATATCCTAAGCAGGATTTTAAAAAATGCACATTCGTACAATAATCGATACGAGCTTCATGCCTCCACATACCTGTTTACATTAAATCAGATCAAATCAAAATCACTTTATTCATGTAGGTCACGGAAATGACACTTATGAATGTCAAAAAAATATTTTTCTTATTGAATCTACCGCTACTTCGTAAAGGGTTGAGCTAATGAGAAGAAGTAGCAAGAAACTCATTGCCACTCTTTTATATCAAGATTTACATTTACATCGATTTACAAATCATTTCAATTACAATATAATATGTATAATGATGCAACAAACATACTCAAACGTCAAGTAGTGAATGCCTTACACGAGCAAGTCAAAAAAAGTAAATGTAAATTAATACAAAAGTTATTGAGTACAGTAACTGCATCATCCACACCTAATTATGCATAATCCACTCTTAATGCACCCAGAATAATATTTGCCAGACTATCGCATATATTCTGGCAAAAAACACGTAGAAAAACTTTAAAACCTTCTTTAACATGAAAAGTGAAATGATTGGTTCTCTATCCTGATAGGTGGAGAAGTGGCTGTTGGAGCTAGAGTTTGCAATGAAGGCGTCAGTACACCACGCGGTCACCCTGTCCTATGACGATTATCTGCAACGTCCCCGAGAGAGCTGGGTGCTCATTTGGCCGGGACAAACTGTGAGTGTGGATAGCTTTGTGAAGCAATGACGTAGATCTAACAGACTGATTACTAAATTTATGAGAGACGACTGTATGAGACAAATATTTTAGTAAATGTTTGCCTTTTCACTTGGATTTGAACAATAGAACTCAAAATTTTACAAAGAATCAGAATTTTGAATACGAAGACAGACATATCTTTTGGAAGACAATTCTATTATGTATTTGATAATGCATTGTGTAACGGTCAAAGTCTGAGTTCGCTCATTGGCAAAAAAACAAACCACAACCTTTCCTTTAAAATGACTTTAAATCTATTAAACAAGCATATAGTTACAATTTATTTCGGCAAATTCTAATTAATAAAGTAATGTTAATTGCGGCTATTTTTTACATTGCATACTTCCTCAAACAGATACCTGCAGTATTGAGCAGTGAGATCTTGTACTATAATTATTATCCGTTAAGCATAACAATATAAGTAATTCTTGAGGAATTATGCTGTTGGTTAATTTGACCTGTTTGACCTGATTCCCGCCGCTGATTTCCACCATCACAAAACAGTGATGGCTTCTCGTGGGAGGCTTTGCGCAGGATGCTGGCTAGATTATGGTTATCACAACGGCGACATTTTCTGCAGTGAAGCAGTAATGTGTAAGCATTACTGTGTTTCGGGCTTAAAGGAGCCGTAGCTAGTGAAATAATTGGGCAAACGAGACTTAATATCTTAAGTCTCAAGATGACGAGCGCAGTTGTAGTGCCGCTCAGATATTTGGGTTCTTTAAGAAAGCTTAGCGGCATTGCATTGTAATAGGCAGGGCTTGTCAATTACCATCAACTGAACGTCCTGCTCGTGTCGTCCCTTATTGTCATAAAAAAACATACTATCATCCTCAATATATGGATGGCGTTTCTCAACCACACTGTTTCTTCCAAGTACAGCCTAATGATGTAATGAACTTCTTTGCCCGGTGTTCCCAGGACATAGGTATTTTTATTAATGGCTAACGTCCAACGCCCACACATACGTCATGCGAACGGTCTCATCTCGCTCCACCGACTGGATACCGGCTTCAATTTATTGTTGAGGCACACCAGTGATAGATGCTATATCCGACCTTCACAGTTAAAATTAATGGCAATTTATCACAAGGTACAAAATGCAAAGACCGAACACACCAAGTAATATTTTCTATGTGATTCTTGTGTCAATAGAACTCTTTCCAGATGACAGTAATGTTTTACACAGTTTCGTTTATTTGACGGCAGGTACAATGTATAGCGATGACGTTCTGGACGTCGGAGGTGACGGAGGCGATACACATCAATGTTCGCGCGATGCGAGCCTATTGGGATAAGTGCAACTACCAGATCTCCAAGATAGTCGACTTGGTGCGCGGCGATTTGAGCCTGCAGAATAGAATTACCCTTGGTAATATACATTTGATAGCTTTATTTTATATTTTTATTGTAAAGGACCTGGCGCGTAAGAGAGTAAAACTAAAAGTTATGACCGCGTAAGTAGCAGGTGAATCTTGATTAATCACCTCAATATTTCATCTTTTTCCGTCTGGTGAAGTATCAGCTATATTTGTCTATGGAACCTATAAGAGTAATGGCAAATCATTCTCACTAGTCGACTTCAGATTTCGTGACTTATATATAAAATTCGTTATACGATGGTGATACTAAAAGTTTTTAACTCTTTGTGTTTTGTTTTACGTTTTGCCGGTAAAGTGAATATTGTATGAATCGTCAGCATGAATTTAACGCGAGAAAATTTTCGTGCAATTTTTTTTTATAACTTTCGATGTCATTTAAGTCAACAAAAAACCTAGGATAAACTACGATGGGATTTTAAGGATGGAGCCCATTCAAGTGCCACTATTTAAAAATCGTTCAGCTAGTTTAAACTGAAGATAGCATCAGTTTTGTGCGGCTTAAAATACAGATATATAAAAAGAGTGAACTAGCTGCAGATTCGGACAAGCTTAGGCATCGGTATGATTCAAATGCGTAAATTCTCTTTGAAAATTTAGCGGTCAGGAAGTTTTGTGCTCCGAGCATAAATTTGACTGAGGCCCAAAAACTCCGTTGTGTTGATTGGTGCCGTGAAATGGTTGAATGATTCAACGAATGTGACTTAAATGCTGTGTCCGACATACTTACAGGTGACAATAGCAATTACTGTAATGATTCCGAAACCAAAAGATGGTCTGCTCAGTGGGTGTTGGGGTCTGAGGAGTTGCCAACTAAATTGAAGAGAGGACAAAGGGTAGGAAAAAATATTTTAGCCACGTTCTTAAGAAGGACAAGCTATTACACGTTTGTTTTTTAGAGGATCGAAAATATTAGTTATTAACGATTACTAGCCACTCGTTTGTTGAAAAAGTTCAGGAGAAACGACGCAGTAGGATCCTTCTTCACCACGATAACGCCTCGTCGCACAGCGCCAGGAGTATAATCGACTATTCGGCGACGATACACATGGAATAACGGGGTTAGCCCAGACCTTGCACCTTGCGTTACTTTCAGGAAATAAAAGAAAAAACTTCAAGCAAAACTTTTTATTGACGCCGAAGTAGCTGTGCCTGCGTTTCAAAAGTCCACCAAAAGACCCCTAAGGAGGAATGGGCAAAGAGATTATCTAAGTGATTCCATCGGATGCATTGTATTAACGTGAATGGACACTATTTTGAAAAGATATAATAAAAATAATACAGAACTTGCTATTTTAATCATTTCCGATTTTCTTAGAACTTTCAGTTTGACCCTCGTACATCCCTTCGCTTTATACTACTTCCCTTAGGACGAGTAGGCCTACAGCTTCAGTTCAGGCTCCATCGCATGCTTCAGCTCTTAAAAATAAAACATCAAAATCAATACAAATATTAAATAGTTCTTACATGAGAACGCATTTTTTTTTGTACCTCCTATACTGCACTGTGCGACGAACGCTGATTGTAACAAGAATGAGTAAGATGATGGCTCATATCGTATTTTTGCTACACGCAGAAACTATCCATATATCAGTAGGCAAAAAGTTCATGTCTTGACAAAAGTCCACTCAAGGATATGCCACAAATTTTACTCGTGTTTTGCCAGCTTGCTCAGGAGTATACAAGGCTCTACGACAGCGTGAACTTATTCCTTTGTAGTTTGCTGCGTTTCGGTTTGACTTAAATTGTTTTCAAATAGTTCACACACATTATATCATAAATCAATTACTATTTATAATCTTGTTTAAATTTTTACTTTTTCGTAATCACAGATTCCATCAATTTTACCTGTACAACTTAATGTTTCTTTATGCGCCCGTCAATAACTTGTTGTGTGTACATAACCAGATAGTGAATTTTCTAACCGGCACCTTCTCTTCAGCAGAATCGGCTTCCCAAATCGATGATGGTAATTCAAGAATAAACAGTATATACTAATCAAAAGTTTTTTATAAGAGCTATTCGAATACTGCATATTATTATACTTTAAACTTTGAACACAGGAGCGCTAGTAGTGTTGGATGTGCATGCTCGCGACGTGCTGATGGAGCTCATCGACTTCAACGTGCAGCATGACAACGATTTCAACTGGCTGTCTCAGATCAGATATTACTGGGAGGTACAACTATATCTGAATTAAATTACAATGAAGACGTAAATGTGGAAACAAATATTTGATATTTTTTTTGCAAAAGTTAACGTTTCGATTACACTGCATGTGATAATATGGGTATCAAATGAAATAATTTGCTGACAGGAGTAAAAAAAAGTCAAATGAAAAATAATCATGAACAACATTTTGATTCGATATTTCAAAGGTTCTATGAGATGGTAGCACGAAAACATTGAAAATGGCATTTAAACTAAATGAAGTTTTACGTTAAGCTTTATTATTATAACAAAGCTTAGGAATTAAAGATTTAAATATTTTTGTCGATAAAACTTATAATGTTCACCATTCAACGTATTTAACCAAAAATTTTTATTCATACAGATAATACAGGCATAAGAGAGAGATAAGATAAGACAGGGATGATAGAGGGAATATCGATACGATAAAGGATCGCGATGTATATACAACTCCATTTTTTTATGAAAATAAGGGACGAGACGAGCAGGACGTTCAGTTCATGGTAATTGATACGCCCTGCCAATGCAGTGCCGCTCAGGATTCTTGAAATTAAAAAAAATCTGAGTGGCATTACAATTGCGCTTGTCAACTTGAGGCAAGATGTTAAGTCTCATTTGCCCAGTAATTTCACTAGCTACGGCGCCCTTCAGACCGAAACACAATAATGTTTACAAAATACTGCTTCACGGCAGAAATAGACGCCGTTGTGGTTCCTATTATCTAGCCGGCATCCTGTGCAAAAGAGCCTCCCACTGGTAACATACTATGATAAGAATCTGAGGCATACCTTTTGGAGTGGATGGTTTTTGACTTACAATAAGTGATTTTATATCCTATTTTGAATAAAAATATTTGAATTTAAATGATAATAATAATATTATGTTAATAGGAACAAGAAGAGGACAAGAGCATGCAAATAGCGACACGGATGATAAACTCTCAGCTCATGTACGGCTACGAGTACCTTGGTAACACCGGGCGGCTGGTCGTGACGCCGCTCACTGACCGTTGCTTTAGGACGCTGTTCGGTGCTTTGCATCTGAATCTTGGTAATAATTTTGTTAAAAGCAGCTTGAATACACTTTAGTTTTGATAAAACTCGAAAGCTGGTTCGGGACACAATATGAGATTGTATCTTCCCTCAGTAGTGATATGTTTTAGTGTAAAAAGTACGAGTGACATCCTTAAAATTATACTGTGAAAGCATTATTATAAAAATATTTTGTACTAGATATAAAATAAAACAAGTTCGCATCGCATACGCAAGTGCTCTTTCCATACCGACAGTTTTTAATTAACTTCAAATTCAATATTTTTATTCAAATATGATATGATACCTACCACCCATTCCAAAATGTATGTATAAGGGCGTAAGATATTCAGCGCGCTTCTGCTTTGTCATAAAAATATGGTTACGATGTAATAAAACTTATTATAAAATAGCCTGAGGTCGCTCCATTCCCCATCTGTGGTATCATTAAGAGAGTCATTTATGTTATAGGATCCATTTCATGATTTTCTTCGTCCTTCTATCGCTCTACATCCGATATTGTGACCAGTCTAGTTCCATTTTCACTTCAGAGTCCTCACTCTTTCAACAACATCCGCAGCTTTTGTCCTATTCCTCTGGTTCCTTAGTATATGAGACCGTGTTATTACATAGTTTTATTTCCATCTAACATATTATAACACAGTTTACTACGTGGTTAAGCCATGATTCTTAGATCATTTAAACGTCTAGATAGACTGTGCAAACAGCTGTGAAAACGTCGAATAAAAGGCTCTATCTAGAGGTTTAAATTATCTATTATATCTATTTATGATTAATGATAGCTGTTCTAGAGAATTCGATTATAAAAATCCGAGAGGAATATTTCGAATCTGCCCGGTAGCTCTAGTAAACAACGCGTTAACACAGATATGCAAACTGTTTAGCTTTATGATATTAGATTTAAAAAACAGGGGGAGCACCGGAAGGACCAGCTGGTACCGGAAAGACGGAGACAACGAAGGACTTGGCCAAAGCTGTCGCGAAACAATGTGTCGTGTTCAACTGTTCAGACGGACTTGATTATATTGCACTTGGGAAGTTCTTTAAGGTATGAAGATATTACTCTTTTTTACGATACACTGTCTAACTGCCAGCAGAAAACTGTATATTAAACTTTTTCTATTCCTAATTTTTATACATTTTTGGTATTTTTATAAGGAGGTAGTGCCCATAATAAAAATGGGACGTAAATCCAGAAAAACGTTCCAAACCACAATCATGTCGAAATTGAGTTAAGGACACAAAACTGGTCACGTGATTCATATTAACGGACTGGCAAAAAATGGCAGCCCTACTGTCACTCTTTAAATGACATCATGACTTAGTAGCCCAACCCACATGTATGGAATACACTAATATTTATAAACTTTAAACACGAATTCCTTAGGATTTGATGTTTGCGGCTTGGAACGTTTTTCAGGAACTACGTCCAATTAAGAAACACTTCATTTAATTTATAATATGTAGTTGATAAAACAATTTTTTTATTACTATTTCCCTATTACATACTTTGCTCTTGCAGTTTGCCAAACTTTACATTATCTGGAAGTATCTTGTAGGTTTGTTCCGAGTAATATGTTGCATCAATGGCCATATTTTTAGTGTAGTTTTTATCTATATTTACACTTCCGTAAACCTTGTCACCAGAACAAAAGGGTTGTAATACGAAAAGGGTTTGGTTAGGTACAAAATCTAAATCTTTATTCTCAACCAGATGTGCGCTGCTTACTTTCAATTCACTGCTGCAGTTCATGGTCTACCTTCCACCGCATCTGTAGTCTGCCTCTAAGTCTCTTTTCGCTACGAGATTTCCATTTCAGGACCACTTTGCCTCGTGAATCATAGTCCGGGCAATTTGTCCTACCCACTGCCTACCTGTAACCATAGTCCACTTGCAGGGTTTAGCGTCGTGTGGTGCGTGGTCATGTTTCGACGAGTTCAACCGTATCGATCTGGAGGTGTTATCTGTTGTCGCGCAACAGATCCTCTCCATCCAACGAGGAATCAACTCTGGTGCTTCAGAGCTGCTATTCGAAGGAACATTGCTGCATTTGGATAAATCGTGCGCTGTCTTCATCACAATGAACCCTGGCTACGCTGGCAGATCCGAACTACCGGATAATCTTAAGGTTTGTTGCTTTTACATTTCCGTCAATTCCGATAAGGCCTTTTGTTGACCACTACGGTAGCGATCATCTATACTAACTAAAGTTACTCATAGAAGGACAGGTTGTAAGGTACTATGGTTGCGTTTTTGAATATATCTGGGTAAACATGGGATTTTACTTTTCTGAAAATTTGTAGTTGCTTGGAAAGCTGGCCGGAAGATGCTTGTATAACGTTATACAGGATGTCCCAGAAGTAGACATCAAGCCGGAATCGGGTAGTAGGGCAAACATTAATAAGTGCCAGAAAAATAAAAATCTGAGTAATATATTTAAAAAAAGAGAATATGTTCAATCGAAAAAGCTGTTGTGTCGGTGTTTTCACTCCTGTTACAACAAATATTAATTTTTTAATGGTTTTTTTATATTATGTAATCCCGAATGCTGCTTCATTAAACTCTGATCTAAAATTTAAAGTCAACTGCACTTGCTTGGAAGAATATGTCACTTTTTGCCCGACCTTAGGTTCAAAATAATATTTAGCCTAGTTTTAACCGACCATACTAACAAAAATGTACATAGCTAGTTTGGCAAATAATGATAATTGTATAGCACTTGAAATTTTTTTTCTAAAGTTGCGATTCTTTTGCATTAGAACCTAGACTTTTTTTCTATTCACATAAAACTAATTTTATTGCACCCCTGGCTCTATTTAAGGATTTTAAAGATGCAATATTCGGGATTGCAAAATTAATAATTAAAAAAAGATTTGTATGAACAGGAATGAAAGCACTGACACAGCGTGTACATTTTCTCATTTTTTTAAATTTCAATAATTTTTAAAATTCTTTACTTCGAATATTTTTTATGTTTCTGGTACTTAACTTTCTGGTTTGACGTCGACTTCTGGGACATATACAGGATATACCCATATGTGATGACATTCCTGTGCATGTATAAAAGTCTCATAGTCTTCGAGACAATACAAAACCTTATCAACTAAAAGTCCTACCCAAACCTAAATTCAATCAGTAAAACCTAAAGTCAAAGTAAATTCAAATAAACTTTATTCAAACAGGCTTAGAGTAAGCGCTTTTGAATCATCTACAAATAT
Source organism: Leptidea sinapis (assembly GCF_905404315.1). NCBI lineage: Eukaryota > Metazoa > Arthropoda > Insecta > Lepidoptera > Pieridae > Leptidea > Leptidea sinapis. The sequence goes on along the minus strand of NC_066281.1, from coordinate 5,616,339 downwards.
TTCTTTTAAATTATTGAATTTACCATATGTTCGTAAAAAGTTGACTAGTTGCTTGCTAACTAAGAAGTAGTAGTAACTCTATCACTAACTGTATGATTATACGCAGGCGCTGTTCAGGTCTGTGGCTATGATGGTGCCGGACTACGTGCTCATATCCGAGATAGAACTATACGCGTTTGGGTACCTCAATGCAAAGCCACTGGCCGTCAAAATCGTCGCCACCTACAGGCTATGCTCTGAACAGCTATCTTCACAGAGTCATTACGATTATGGTAAGTTTATCACTAACAAAGACATTTAAAGAGCAACTGCAATTACTCGGTCGCTAAGCTTTCCACTTAAAACGCGCAGTGGTCAAGTAACCTTCACTAGCAAAATATGATGCGCGTTTAGTCGGCATTTAAGTGAAAAGTGTCAAAAATTTAAAAATCTAACAGTAGTTCAAACCAAAGCTCACTGTAACATTACCTATATCACTTAATAGTAATAGTTTATATTATCGATCTAATCTCTTTAAATATCTTGAATTTCTTAAAATAATAATTTACCTCTCGCTTATACAATTGTCGATTTTCAAGCGCGTTCTCTAGGCATGCTTGAGACGTTGGAAAAACTCAATTCAGTAATTCGGGACTGGCTCCTAGTTGTGCAAATAAGAATACTATTTGAATAAAAATAATATTTTATCGGTAGTATTTAAACATTTTACTGTCACAAATTGGGACGAACGAACATTAGCTTAATTCATTTTCTGTTAAGTATTCAGTCTTCTTCCGTATATTATGACCAGCGATAGACTTAAAATTCGGATAAATGAAGTATACAGTTTACTTACTTCATTTCTATAGAAAAAGTTGTTATGCATACTTTCTCACAAAACCTAGCAAAAATCCCACTAAACATTCGTAAGATCCCGTGGTTGATTTGAACTATTTTGGAAAAAAATTAATATAAATGACAGGAATGCGAGCAGTAAAGTCTGTGTTGCGTGCGGCTGGTGCTCTGAAGCTGAGATACCCTGATGAGGATGAGGATGTGATCCTGCTGCGCTCCATCAAGGATGTCAACCTACCCAAATTTCTGGAGCACGATGTGCCGCTTTTTATGGTAAAAGATATATAAAAATTAAACTTAAGAAACCATATTGTTGTTGTATGAATTGTACTTTTAAAATATTAAAGTAGCTTTTTTAAGGGCTGATTGTTGATAACCTATTTTTCATGATACGGCGATAAATTACGTTTCAGCTAATCAACATTAACATCGTTCAATCGAATGTTGGTATAACCTGCCACATGTACGTAGGTTTGTAGTATTCTACTTTATACGTATCTATAAGTACTAATATTACGTATTAATAAATCATTTATCAATAGAAGACTATTTCAATTAAGTGAGGAAATTGTTTAAATTTATCAAATTAAACGTTATTCTTCGTGTTTTAATTAAATAAATAGATTATAAAAAGAGAGAGATGCGATATAGTTATTTATGCAACTGTTGTGTAATAAGGGTTATTAAAAGACTAAAGTGGATTTATCTCACGAGGCGAAGCCGAGTGTGGTAATAGTATCACATGAGTGTTTTAATACCTAATTACCAACAGTTGCATACAAGACTTTATCTACACCCAAAATATGAATCCTCTAAAATATTCTGAAACAGTTAGCTTACTGCTAACATTAAAACAGCCAGTCCTAGTAGTAACCTAATATCATCCATTACTGATTATATACAAATAAACTAAGTATTAATGAAAGAATTATTTATTTTAGTAGTAATTTACATTTTGTATAGTGCAATAATTAAAATTCACTTGAATATTATGTTCTTTTGGAAATTAATCGCTCATTTTTTGTAAACAAAACAATAAAAATATCGAAGAAAAATGGCGGGGATTCGAATAACCTACATTTTTTTACGGCGCGCGACGCTCTGGTGGTGTGGAACGCGCGTAAAAAAAAATGTTCTTTTTTTGAAATTCATACAGATGCCACGCATCGAGCAATAAGAATGTGGCTGTCTGTTAAAATTCTTTGAGCATAAAGGGAATGAAAAAAAAACAACAACATTCAACACTCTTTTGGATGATGTAATGGTTATTAGAACATTGGGTGTTTTAATGTTGGCAATAAGCTAACTGTTTCATAATCTTTAATAGAGGATTTAAAGCATAGGTGTAGATAAAAAAATAAATTCAATGTCTTTCAGATCTTGATATAGTGGATAACATATTTTCAGGGAATCATCGGTGATCTGTTCCCGGGTCTCCCTCTGCCTGAGGCAGGTTTGCCTCACCTGGTGTCTTGTCTCAAAGAAGTCTGCGTGCCTCTCAACTTGCAAGCAAATGAATTCTTCATAGAGAAAGTAAGAACCTTTTACCATATTTCATATTTGTCATTGAAAGCTTAAAGAGACTCTTAACTTTTCTGGTTTTTCGTCATTTTAATTACTCTCAGCAGGTTTGAAGTTGGACGTGTTATACAAATACTATCGGACTAGGCACTCGTTAATTTAAATATTTCATGATATTGATTGGATGTATTTCTGCAGGTACTTCAGCTCTACGAGATGATTCTAGTCCGTCACGGGCTCATGTTGGTTGGGTTTCCATTCTCCGGAAAAACGAAGTGCTATCACGCCCTCGGACATGCTCTACGACTTGTTGCTGAAAAGGTTTCATTCATTATTATTTTGTTTTTATTTATTCGATATTAATAAAATTAAAATTAATATTGGAAATTGGAAGAAATACTGGTCGTTAAACGAAATTATGAAGTCAAAAGACTTAAGTAAGTCTATAAAAACGAGAATTTTCAAATACCGCATATTACCTTGCGTGACATAATATGGCTGCGAATTTTTGACCCTAAGCATTGAGAGAAAAAGCTTGCCTTAACTCAGAGAGCAATGGAGAGGAGTTTGGCTGGCTATAAACTACAGCATAAGATTAGAAACACTGACCTAAGGAAAATTACGGAACTAATCGACATACTCAAATAAATCGACCAACAAGAGTGGAGATGGGCAGGATAAAGTGGGAAAATGGAGGTAAAGAGTTACAGAATGATACCCATGAGATGCGAAAAGAAAATGAGGAAGAAAGCACACAACGTGGGAAGATGAAATAAAATTGATAACAGAACCTTTTTTTTATGAAAATAAGGGATGAGACGAGCAGGACATTCAGCTGATGGTAATTGATCCGCCCTGTCCATTACAATGCAGTGCCGCTGCGGATTCTTGAAAAACCCAAAAATTATGAGCGGTACTGCAATTACGCTCGTCACCTTGTGACATAAGATGTTGTCTCATTTGTCCAGTAAATTCACTAGCTACGGTGCTTCAGACCGAAACACAGTAATGTTACCACATTACTGTGTTTCGGTACGTTGTGGTGCCCATAATCTAGCCGGCTTCCTGTGCAAAGGAGCCTCCTACTGGTGAAACCTCGTAAGAAACTGAATTAGGGTCACCGAGCATATTGCTATGATTAACTAGCGAATTTGCAACGTAGTTGATGATGCCACGACTTTTCCATTCCATGAGCTTGCATCAATCCTCGAGTGCGGCTGTGAACAGATTCAGACAAATTACATCTCCCTGTCTCACAAAAATTCTGAGCGGCACTACAACCGCGCTCGTCACCTTGAGACATAAGATGTTAAGTCTCAGTAATTTCACTAGGTACGGCGCCCTTCAATTTAAAACACAGTAATGCTTACACATTCCTGCTTCACGGCAGAAATAGGCGCCGTTGTGGTACCCATAATCTAGCCGGCATCCTGAGCAAAGGAGCCTCCCACTGGTGAACCTAACTGGAGGAGAGTTGCCCAAAACAGACATTAGACATAGTGGAAATCGTTGGAGGAGGCAAGGATTGTCAAAAAAAATTGAGTCTTAAGTAGTCTCCTAAAAACGACAGCAAGTTTGAAAGGTTCTTCTAGAAAATGCTAATGTTTAAATAAATATGAAACTTCGCAGGGTCTGATGGTTGAGAATGCGGTGGAGTGGACGGTTATCAACCCGAAGTCGATAACGATGGGCCAGCTATACGGGCAGTTCGATCCGGTGTCGCATGAGTGGTCCGACGGCATCCTCGCTGTCAGCTACCGAGCCTTCGCCGTCTCCACCAATGATAACAGGTCTGGCACAGTGGGGTATTCAAGTAAGGATTTCGCTTATCAGGTGGTCAAACTGGGCCCATTTCATTTCCATAAGGGCTTTATTACAAAAAATAAATATAAGTCAAAAAAATTTTTTTCTTATTGAATCTACTACTACTTCGTAAAGGGTTGAGCTAATGAGAAGAAGTAGCAAAAAACTCATTGCCACTCTTTTAAATCAAGATTTACATTTGCCATCTTGAAAGTGGTGATATGATCCCGTTGCTGTAGATCATTGGGACTTCCAAAGCCAAAGAGATCTTATTAAAAAATTAACACATACTATATTATGAGGGAAATCTTTTTTCCCAAACTGATATTAATTATTATGTACTGTTACAACTCAATCAGAGACCATTTAAATGAAAATACATAGAGATATTTACGTAAATAAGTAAGTAAGTATATCTTTATTTGAAACAAACACTACAAATACAGGTAAACATTTACAAAATATTTCGAATATAATATACATACCTAATCTACTTTAAACTAACATACATTAAAAACCAAAGAAAAAACTAAAGTAAGGCTTATTCTATATCAACATAATAATGTGGTGTTTGCAGTGTTTTATCCCAAAAAGGTTTGTTTGGTTACTCAGCATTTTAATTGGATATAACCCAACACTGATTTTCAGTAGCTACATTCAAGAAGGCGGCCGTCGCGGTTACAGCCACAAGTGCTTCGATTATTAAATACAATAATTATATTATAAATGAATAAATTATAGTACTCAAAACGTAAGGTAAAAACATTATTTTTGCAGACAGCCATCTACCTAGCCAGGTCGTAACAATAATTACTTAGATTTATATTGATTATGTAATATAAAAAAATTCTCGTGTCCCGGTGTTTGTTATCAAACTCTTCCCAAACGGCTAGTTGTTAGGTTTATCTTATAGATAGGTTCAGAAATTTAATTTTTTGACAATACTTAAGATTTATCAATCTACATAAAAATAATCTGATAGATAGTTAACAACTGTAGTTAATATACCTATTTTAGTAACTTAAAATTAAGTTAATTTTTTATCTCCTGAGAAAGTTAGAAGGATATAAAAATTCAAATTAATTATTCATTTTAAACTATTCTTTCAATTTGATTTCTGAACGGCGGGAGACACATTAAAGGATAAACAAATTTGTTGTTTTTATTTAATTCTGAGCATTTCATATTTATTCACCTTTTAAACCTTCTCTAGCCGTTCTCGAGTTTTAGCGAGACTAACGAACAGCAATTCATTTTTATATAATACTAGCTGACCCGACAGACGTTGTTCTGTATATAATAAATAAAATAATGTTTTATATGAATTTGTCAATAATATATCATAACATTAAAAATTACTTCTTAAAAAATGCACCCTGTTGTCGTAATGAAATTGTTTCACAGCAGAACTGTCAAACCGTGCGTCAATAAATTCTCTCATAGAAATTATGTATTTTATTTAATTTAGCAACATTTTCCTATTTATTCAACTTTTAAACCTTCTCTGGACTTCCACAAATAATTCAAGACCAAAATTAGCCAAATCGCTCCAGCCGTTCTCGAGTTTTAGCGAGACTAACGAACAGCAATTCATTTTTATATATATATATAATATATAGATTATATACATAATTTAATCTGGTTACTTAATAATTAAAATATTTCTTGATTGATTTTTGTTATAAAATAAACGAAAATAAATGTTTGTTAAACACAGAAAGTGGCTTGTATTCGACGGCCCAGTGGACGCAATCTGGATAGAGAACCTGAACACAGTGCTGGATGATAACAAAAAGCTCTGCCTCATGAGTGGTGAGATCATCCAGCTGGCTCCCACCACCAACCTGCTGTTTGAGCCCATGGATCTAGAGGCCGCTTCACCTGCTACGGTTTGTCCTTAACAATTTAATATCAACCGATCTTATACTTATTAACATACCTATTCTTTCTACCAAATACTCCAGTTATACGCTTGAAATATAAAACGAAAATGTACTTAAATCTATTACTCCGCAGTGCGATTTTCAAGGAACCTTCTTCCATGCACAACCAAGCTGTGGATTGAGCTTTCTTGTGTGGTGTTTCTGGGACGATATGACATGGGTATCTTCAAAAAAAGCGCATACACCTCCCTTAAAGGCTGACAACGCTCTTGTGATTCCTCTGGTGTTGCTAGAGTGTTTGGGCGCCGCTGATCTCATAACACCCGTACGCCAAAATTTTTTTTAACGATGCTCCTGAACGGAAAGTATACGATTTTATATTATATCGGCAAATATCTTAAGGTGATGGGTTGATATATTATGATGTAGGTATTAATTTACTTGCAATAGTTCATATTTATATTGAATTCGATATATTTTTTTAGTTAAATAACACGAGTCAGTAAAAAACCTTCCATTTGTAAGGAGCCTTAGAAATGATATTTATAATAGTCATATCTATTATAAATAACAATTTATTAGATAATAGATATGACTATGACCAGGATCATTTATTAAATCAGGGGTTATTTTGCGGAAATCCATAATTATCCAAATGTTATGAGATTTTTCTCGGTTCTAGATTCTAATTGAAGTAAACAGTCTTTCCATTTTCTGTTTCAGGTATCTCGTTGTGGTATGATCTATATGGAGCCAAAAGGGTTAGGATGGAAATGTCTCTTGGAATCATGGCTCAATACTCTCCCACCGTCGCTGCACGGTTTCAACAGGAACATTATTCGTTCATTGTTCAACAGATTCATGTCTCCGTTGCTATGGCTTGTGGAACTTTCTGGACAGACAAAGGTTTTTATTTAAGTACTAACTATAAACCCTCACCTTTATAACAGAATTTATGCATATATACTGTTTTCTATTTCCATTCCATTTCACTGCTAGACAAAGGCATCCCTCAAAGATCACCACGGCGATCGGTCCTGCGCTGCCCTCATTCAACCTACCCCGGCGATCATTGACCAGATCGTCGCTCCATCTGGTGGGAGTGTGAGGCTCCTTTGCACAGGATGCCGGCTGGATTATGGGTAACCCAACGGCGCCTATTTCTGCCGTGAAGTAATTATGTGTAAATTTGCTTGTGTTTCGGTCTGAAGGGCGCCGTATGGTAATAAAATTACTGGGCAAATGAGACTTAACATCTTATGTCTCGAAGTGACGAGCGCAATTATACTCCCGCTCAGAATTTTTGGAGTTTTTCAAGAATCCTGAGCGGCACTGCATTGTAATGGGCAGGGTGGATCAATTATCACCAGCCGAACGTCCTGCTCGTCTAGTCCCTTATTTTCAAAAATAAATGTTGTGGGGCCTTGGGGGGTCTACGGACACAGTCCTTTACTTTACTGCCCCAACGGCCATCTGTCCGTCGAACTATGTGCCCTGCCCACTGCCACTTCAGTTTCGCAATCATTTGCGCTATGTCGGTCACTTTGGTTCTCCTCCTTTCTCATTCGATCTCGCATGGAAACTCCGAGCATAGCCCTCTACATTGCCCTCTGAGCGGCAATAAGCTTCCTGTTTTGCATGTATTTATTTCAAAATTGGTAACGCAAGATTCATTGAATATTTTATTTTTCAGCAAATGTACGTGACGTCACGAACTAATCTAGTGAAAGCCTGTATGGACTTGTTTGATACGTTCATGGATGACTATTATGACGAGAAATATATGGAGCAGATATCGGATCTGGATATGCGAGCCCAGCTGGAGGTATGTCACTTGGATGAATCCTACTATCATAAATAAACCACTTTCAAGTAAAAACCACCACTAAATTAAAACCTGGTTCAAAGTTGATGACATTATCATCACAGCCTGCAAAACTCAAATTATGAAATTAGTTCGAATATTTTTTCACTATGGGAACGTAGTTAAAATAAGTTGAAATTAGTCGGCATTGGAATTAATAGGGTTCAAATTTTACAGGGGGTCTTTTTCTTCTCATGCATTTGGTCAATTGGAGCAACATTAGAGGCTAACAGTCGTCCCAAATTCGATATGCTATTCCGCGGTCTTCTCGAGAAAGAGTTCCCTGAAAAGGTAATAATAAGGTGTTTTTTTTAAACTTATTAATAATAAGTCTGTACGTTATTCACGGTTATGCTCACGCAACTGAATTCAGATTGAGATCATTTGTAATTGTATTTAATACTTTACTGCCATACGTATTGTCCTATTTTTATCTAGTGAAATGCGATATTATTAATATTTATTTATTGTTGAAAATTAAAATCTTTTCTGATTTAAAATTACCTCTGACTTGAACTTTCGTAGGTAATAGAAGCACTAAGGTACCCGCGGGAGATCGCGAAACCTGAGAAGCAGTACATCTTCACATTGCCAAAGGAAGGACTGGTTTATGATTACCGATATTTAAAAGAGGTTGTTACTTTTTGTATTATTAAATACTTAGATTTGCTTTAGATTTTTTCTCTAGATTTTCAGGATAAAAAAGGATTTTCATTTAAATTCAGCATAACATTCCGGATCAGATTTTGCGACACTGATTAAAAGGGTTTTTGTGTATTGTTTAATGACGTAAACTATCTTCTATAGGGTACGGTTTTCAGACAAAAAATCAATTGAATTTCAAATAATTACTGTACTCATAAAAAGTCTTCACAATAAATAATTAATTCAAACATAACAATGCTTATAAGTATATTTACAATACTATGATAACATTATATTAAAACTATCATCACGGGGAAGTGTACCAAGAATACTACAGCATTTCCGCGTTGCATAGCTAAGTTGATGCATTGACCGAAATAGCTGCCAGCTTCTACGTAGCATCCCGAACGCTGTATATCAGAGTTTGATTCGACGAGTGACCTTTTTTCCTGCCCAAATGGATTATTTGTCCGAAGTATACGTAGTCGTCAACAATTTCGAGAGTACAGTTCCTAGCTGTTACGGTAGTAGGTGCGACATGGACATAAGACATGATCTTCATCTTGTCCATGTTCATTTTTAGACCTTCTACTTGGGAAGCTGTGTAGAGGCCATCGAGCATCTTACTAATGTGTTCAATGGCCTCAGCCATGATTACAATATCGTCTGCGAATCGAATTCCATACATGCCCAGTCCAGAATCTTAAAGACGTCTTGCAATGCAGCCGTGCGGCAATATGACATCGCCTTGTCTGACTTCGCGCTGCAGTACGATAGGCTAGGAGATTTGATCCTGGAGGCTGACATAGCGATGAATGATTCGATATAACGATAATCAATATAGCACCTCTGAAGAGACTGAAGCACCGCCCAGATCTCGATCGAATCATTCCAATATTGTTCTGTTGTATCACGTTGCATAGATCCAAATATTTGATGCTTGTATTGTTTTGTATAGTATTGAGATGTTTGTTCGTAGGGTAAAGGCAAATGGAAGCCTTGGCAAGATGATGTAGTGTCCGCTCCTCCAATAAGCCGAGACACTCCGCCCAATCAGATCCTGGTGACGACGCTGGATAGCGTCAGATATCTGGCGCTATTCAGACTGCTGGTGACTCATCACAAGCCTGTGATGATGGTGGGCCCCACTGGCACTGGGAAGTCATCCTACATTGTGGTAAGCTGAATTCTTTCAAAGTTTTTAAAACATAGAAACAAATCATCTCTATTTTAATATTAGTTTGTTCCGGAACTAATCCTAGAAAAAAGGCATACAGGAATTGATGAGATCATTGGAGACAAGACTCAATAAACCTAATATTAATGATAGTACAGGTAGGTCGTTTCTTATTGGATAGAGAATAGAATATGACGAGACGACGAGAATAGGAGAGGACGAGATAGGAAGTGGGCTTACTTCAGTAGATTACGGCCATGAGGAAATATTTCATATTATAAATTATAAATAGTGAGTAATATTATAATAAATTATAATCATAAGTCAAGTGAATAATATATATAGATAAAGTCAAATAATGTAATGGATTAGATGCATTATAATGCAGAATAGAAAATTTCTCTCTAGGTCTAAGCTTTTTTTATCGAAGAGGTGGTCAAACAAGCGTATGGGTTACCAGATGTTAAGTGATCAACGGCGCCCTCATTCTCTTGCAACACCAGAAGAATCACAGGAGCATTGCCGGCCTTTTTCCTAGAAAAGTAAACGCGCTTTCTTAAGGTACCACTGACGTATCGTCCTAGAAACACCTCACATGGAAGCTCATTCCACAGCTTGTTTGTTCGTGGAAAAAATTGGGCTTAGTTTTCCTGAAAATTTTAAGTATTTTTTTTTATTATGATATTTTATTAAGTTCATAATATAATCATGTACGCATGTATGAAATTAATGGACCTAAAAACATTACAGGATTATTTAGTAAAGAGGGTGGACACTAAAGTATACAAAGCGTTGATAATGGCCTTCTCAGCGCAGACTAACTGTAATCAAACACAGGACATTATAATGGGCAAGCTGGACAAAAGGAGGAAAGGTTCGATTTATGCATTCATCTTACTAACAACAATACGCGTCTGTGTAACGTACAAAGTATTTTACTGTATTTATTCACCAAAAAACAAAAGATAGCCTACAATGACGTATGAAATACTTTATGAGGCATGTTGAAGTGTCTGGAACGGGCGACTTGTCATAAAAGAAAGAGACTTATTTTTTTTATTAAATTTTGTGTTCCACTAATGCATTAATTGTAAAATGCTAGTTTTGTTAGAGAACCACTGACGAACAATAAAAAACTAGATTCCCAATCGCCTATTCGTCAAAAAATATCCGTTTGGCGTTGTATAATCGTATACATTAACTTATACAAATATAAAATTAAAACAATCAATTTGTTAATATTATAATGTATTTATATCATATGTGTAGTATCGTCAATAAATGCTTACTTGACCTTACTTTACTTCATATACCTTCAGGTGTGTTTGGTCCACCCATTGGCTGTTACTCGGTGGTGTTTGTCGATGACGTGAGCATGCCCCAGGCCGAGACGTACGGAGCTCAGCCCCCCATCGAAGTGTTGAGGCAAGGCATCGACCTGGGACTCTGGTACGATAGGAAAACAAATGTGGCCATGCATCTCATTGATGTGCAGGTATGGTGTTCATATTACCGTCGACAAAAGAACTACGAGTGTTCATGTTTGTACTGTAACGTGCGAGCCCTTCTTTCACACCCGGGATTATACAATAATAATCTTCTCTCTTGTATATTTTATTCAGTGTTTGTTGCTTATTACTTCTATTCTAATTTATTGAAGGTATACCAACTTCTTTTGGTGCGTTAGGTATAACTTATCAAGGTGAATTTTCACGATGCGAGCGCACACCGTCACGCGAATTCGACACCCTGACGTTAGTTTGTCAACTAGGCCATTTGTATCATACTTCAGCTACCTTAAGCCTCTTGTAACTTATATAAGTCTACTTTGATTGGTTGTATTTGAAACCTTCTTTATTACAATATTTTTTATTCTAGAAAAGTAAAATAGTACGAGGAACAATTTTTAAGGTTTTTTTTTATTTTTTATGCCAAAGAAGTATAACTTCTTGCGTACGTACATAAGTAGACACATACTTTATTTGTTTCTTTATGAATAATTTATCTAATCTTTGAACATTTACAGTTTATGTGCGCTATGGGGAAGCCGACCCCTGGTGCAAAGTTGATAACGCCAAGATTCTCCCGTCACTTCTCATTCCTGTGTATAGACGAGTTTGATGATGATACCCTGAAGGTTATCTTCGGTCGCATCATGTTGTGGCATCTTGATACCAGGTATAAAAGTTTAACAACTATCCTAGATATATAAGATTGATGTGTCTGTTATGTTACAAAAGGAGATTTTTACTGACTGGATAATATTGATATAAAACCCTACATTTTTTTATTTATTTATTATAAGGGATATAAAGGATAATACAATACAATAGCACTCCATAAACCACTTGGGTTTGTGGATAGAGCCGTACGTTCTACATTCCGATACAAAAAAAAATTTATGAAACTAGAAAAAACAAAATATGAACAACAAAAAAAGTTACAAACCAAGACTTATTGTTAAAATGGCTTGCAAACGAACACACTAATCCACACATCAAGTGACGTTCAAATTCCGTAGTCACTTTCGAGTAATCTAGGTGGCCTAAAGAGCTTGGTGTACTCATTTAGGCACGACAGCACTTCTTCAGTACTGCGTCAGATTATCAAATCATCTCTTATCAAAATCATCTCTTATCAAAACAAATCATATACCTTCACCACCTCACCTGGTGTTATGTGATCACCAGAGGAATCACAGGAGCGTTGCCGGCTTTTAAGGAAGGTGTTTGCCCCCTTCTACAACTAAAAGCTTTTTCTATAATGTATGTTAGAAAAAATACCGAATTTAAGAAAAATTGTGATTTGAATTAATTAAATTCTAGAAGTATGAATACACTGTACGTGTCGTTTAATTAGTTAACTAGAGTTAGGTCCATAGGTCTTTTTATTTAGTTAAACAACAAAATACCAGACAGCATACTACGACTTACTGAGTACAAATTATTAAGATTTTTTTTTAAGGAATAGGAGGACAAACGAGCGTACGGGTCACCTGTTGTTAAGTGATCACCGCCGCCCACACTCTCTTGCAACACCAGAGGAATCACAGAGGCGTTGCCGGCCTTTAAGGAAGGTGTACGCGCTTTTTTTGAAGGTACCCATGTCGTATCGTCCCGGAAACACCGCACAAGGAAGTTCATTCCACAGCTTTGTAGTACGTGGAAGAAAGCTCCTTGTAAACCGCACTGTGGAGGACCGCCACACATCCAGATGAGTGTGATGATGGTGAGGATGATATCCTAACTTGTGGCGTGTCGTGCGAAGGTGGAATTCGGCGGCAGGAATTAGGTAAAACAGCTCTTCGGAACACTCCCCGTGATAAATGCGGTAGAAGACACACAATGAAGCGACGTCTCTACGCAACGCCAAGTGATCCAGCCGTTCACAGAGTACTGGGTCCCCGACAATTCGAGCTGCTCTGCGTTGCACGCGGTCAAATGGATCGAGCTGATACTGGGGTGCGCCAGACCAGAGATGACAGCAACACTACATGTGTGGCCGGACCTGCACTTTGTACAGCGCTAGAATGTGGGCCGGCTTGAAGTATTGCCGTGGTCTATTATTGACGCCCAGTTTCTTTGAAGCCAATTTGGCTTTGCCCTCCAGATGGCCACGGAATTGGCAATCGCTCGAGATTTCGAGACCGATTATTCCGATACTAGGCGAGGCTTTTAGGGAAGTGTTGTCGAAGAGCGGTGATGCGACAAATGGGGTTTTTTTGGTGGTAAACGCGCAAACTTAAGTCTTCTGGGGGTTAAATTGGACAAGGTTCAATTTACCCCATTCCGCGACCTTCTCAAGAGAGGACTCGATAGAAGACACAAGTTTCTCCCGGCACTGGTCGACGATTTCCCGAGAGAGACGTGCATGGCCCGTGTATACGGCATCACCAGTGCTGTCATCTGCATAGCAATGAATGTTGAAGGTGTCCAACATATCATTGATATGCAGAAGAAACAGCGTAGGAGACAGCACACAGCCTTGGGGCACTCCAGCATTCACGGTCTTCGGTTTCGAGCAATGTCCGTCGACAACGACCTGTATGCTGCGCCCAGTGAGGAAGCTGTAGGTCCACTTGCACAAGCTCTCGGGAAGCCCAAATGATGGAAATTTAGAGAGGAGCGCCTTGTGCCATACACGATCAAAGGCCTTCCCTATATCCAGGCTAACTGCCAGGCCTTCCCCCTTGCTTTCAATAGCCGCAGCCCATCTATGTGTTAGGTATACCAAAAGATCACCTGCCGACCGACCATGGCGAAACCCGTATTGTCGGTCGTTGATCAACTGGTGACCCTCTAGGTATACCAAGAGCTGACGGCTAATTATGCTCTCCATGATTTTGGAGAGCAGGGAGGTAATAGCAATAGGCCTGTAGTTTGCCGGATCCGAACTGTCTCCTTTTTTTTTGGATCGGATGGACAAGGGCTGACTTCCATGAGTCAGGGACTACGCCTTTGGAATAAGAGTGCCGGAATAAACGCGTTAGCAGCGGCGTCAACTCAGGAGCACACGTTCTAAGCACGATTGGAGAAATGCCATCCGGCCCGCTCGACTTCCTGACGTCCAACGAAAACAGAGCTCGCCTAACAGTTTTCTGTCTGAACTGTACTTCAGGCATAGACCTCTGACACCGCGGGATGGTCGGCGGTGTTTTTCCGTTGTCGTCAAGAGTCGAGTTGGAGGCGAAAAGAGCGCACAGGAGATCGGCTTTCTCTTTTGCCGTATGGGCCAGGATGTCATTCCTCATGTGCAACGGCTGGCTAAAGTTACCAAGAGCAGCTTTCGACAACGACCAGAACTTGCCTGTTCCGGTCGGGTAACTGGAAAGCTGCTCGCCGATTTTGACGTGTTTTGACTTTGCACGGGCGATTTGCCGCTTAAAAAATCTGGAAGCACGGTTGTATTTCCTTTTAAGAACTATGCAGTTCGGATCCTTTGTGCCCAGCCCCGCAACCCAAGTTAGATACGCCTGTTTTTTGCAGTCAGATGCTGCTTTAACTGACGCATCGAACCAGGGCTGTGACATGCCACCGATCGGTACTACAGAGCTTGGTATAAAAAGCGGCGCAGGCACTAAGATCATCCGAAGGGAAACAAACCCTGCTCCAAGGGTAGGATGCAAAAAAGGAACGCTTCCTATCGCAATCTGCTGACTTGTAGTGCCAAACGCGGCGGGTCGCTGGTGGTCTGCGACGTGGGCGTCGGATAGGCACTACACTCCTGACCAGGCAATGGTTGGACGTTCCGAGAGGGGCGTCAACAATGACCTGGTAACCATCGGGATGTGTAGTCAGCAGAAGATCTAATAAGGACGGCATGTGGCTATCCACATCCGGGAGCCGCGTTGGCGACTCAACCAATTGAGACAGATCGTACGCCAATGCAAAATTATGCACAGATCGCCCTGCGTAGTCTGTGGTACGTGATCCAAGCCATTCGGCATTGTGCCCGTTGAAATCACCACACGATTTCAGCGGTGGGGATCTTTGCAAGCACGTCGTCAATTGCCGCTTGAACGCAGCCAATGAGATGATCGGTTTCTGCGTTACCACTATGGGACCTGTAGACACACGCATAGATGCGGACGCGGTCCTCTAAATCTACGCGGAGCCAGAGAGTGGACAGGTCCCTACCCTCAAAATTGCCGAGACGGTGACAGCAGATATCCTCCCTAACGTACATACATACCCCGGCATGAGGCAAAAAATTGTGCTCAATTTTGTACCCGGGGTACGTTAAATATGACGTATCGCTAGGTCGAGATATCTGCGTCTCCGTAAAAAAACACAAGGCCGGCTTCGCCGTCTCAAGGTGGTGGTGGACGGCGTTTAAGTTGGAGTGAATTTCCCTGATATTGCAAAAGTCCACGTTGAGTGTGGAGCGGGGTGCCGTGGTGTTACTGCCTCGTTTGTCCTTGATCATGCGCGGTATTGTGCCCTCCCTAGAATACGAAGGGCAGCCCGAGCTAGAGGGCTCGGGGAGGGATTCTCCGACTCTGGTAGAGTCGGTACCCTCCTGGGGTACTATCTCTTTAGGGACCGCTTTCATAATATTTGTTGGGGAAGGGGGGGGGGGGGATGGCCTCCGGTCCTCGACACTAACCTATGCGAAACATAGCGGCACTAGGCCGCTACTTCACGCCGGTATTCTGTGCGAGTGTGGTAATTAACCCGGACGAGTCTGGCCCGATTGTGCTGACGTCAAAAGACGGCTGCGTGACTCTCCCACTTCTAAAAAGCCCTAAGTCGCCTCTTACGACACTCATGGGCCTGGGACTCCCCTATTCTTTTTATGTCCGGGGAAAGTACAGGGCCAGGACTATTAAGGACTAGCTGACCCGACATACGTTGTTCTGTATATAATAAATAAAAAAATGTTTTTATATGAATTTGTCAATAATAATAACATCAAAAATTACTTCGTAAAATATGCACCCTGCTGTCGTAATGAAATTGTTTCACATCAGAACTGTCAAACCGTGCGTCAATAAATTCTCTCATAGAAATTATGTATGGACACGTCAAAGGAAAAACAAATTTGTTGTTTATTTAATTTAGCAGAATTTTCCTATTTATTCACCTTTTAAACCTTCTCTGGACTTCCACAAATAATTCAAGACCAAAAATAGCCAAATCAGTCCTGCTGTTCTCGAGTTTTAGCGAGACTAATGAACATTTCAGAATTCATTTTTATATATATAGATTATTTGACAAAGAAGGCTTACTATAGTATAGTATATTATGTAGAGGATAACGATTAATGATGGAGGGTTCTTGTATGATTCTGCAATATTATATTAAGTTTTAAGCTGTAAGTTATTATATGATGATGATGTCAAAGCCCCGTTACGAACTGATGTAGCTTGTGTTGTATGCAACGAAGTGTTGTTGTAATATAATATGTTATTGTCACTCCCTACTGTATATATTTTATTTCTTTCTGTTTAAATCGTTTAATTTAGGCACAGCTGGACCTCTAGACTGAACTTTCAATGGAAGATATTTCATGTTATGCGGTGTGGTGTAACTTTATCTAAACAATATTCTAGTTGTGATAAGTTTCTATTTATGTCGTCTTTAAGCAACGTCCCATTGTACAGGGGCTTCTCAAAGGAGTTTGATCCTTGCATAGATGAGATTGTAAACGCGACGCTGGAGGTATACAAGGAATGCCGTTTGAACCTGTTGCCCACTCCTTCAAAGTCCCACTACACGTTCAATCTCAGAGATTTCTCTAGAGTGATATTGGTAAGTTTGTCTCGTTACATTTTATGATTATATTATTAAAGTCAAATAGGCTTAAACTAAGCGCTTTTTAATCGTCACTATAAATATTTCTTTTAAATTGTTGAGTCTATTTTATGTTCGAAATTATAGTAAAGCTCGTGATAAAAACATACATGAAACTCAACGGCCACTCTTTTCAATCAAATAGAGTATTTTACAATGGCTGTGTCATATACAAAACAGATTGGTTTGTAAGGTGCTGCATCCAATATATGGGTGCTGAGTATCGTGTTAAAAATACCTGTATTGTGTGTTTTTACAATAGATTTTGCGTAAAACTTACATTTTTATTATTATTTTAGCTAACCCGACGTTTCTTGTATAGTGTAGTACATAAATGTGGAAACTTTTAAGTAGCCTTCATTAGTTTTAATTATTTAATAAGTTATAATTGTAAGCTAGCTGTAAGTCTTACAAATATTAATAAATAAATTAAACCCGACGTTTCTTGTATAGTGTAGTACCTTTTCATAGTATAGGCCCCCTAAAAACGTGCGTAATGTAAAAACACAGTGACAATTATGTTTTATTTAATGGTCTATTACATATTTTATAAGTATTTCGTTTCGTACAGGGTGTTCTACTTTCCGTGCCAGAAGTAACACCAGGCTTGCAGTCAATTAAGCGCCTCTGGGTGCACGAATGCCTGCGAGTGTTCTCCGATCGACTCGTAGAGGATAAAGACAGGCAGTGGCTTGTCACCTGCCTGCGGGAAGCGACCGCCAACCATCTTAACGACGATTTCGACGCAATGCTTTCGAGGCTTTTGGATAACCCTAAAGATAAAGTGAGCTGATTAGTATGTACAGTTATTTGCAAGGAACAGTTTAAACAAGTGCCATCAAACTTCAATTGCTTAGTTCAATATATTTGTAATACATAGTATATATAATAATTATATAAGCTTTTTTAAAGCTGTGTGTGTTTATTATATTAATCTTTTAACAGTAACTCTTTTATAAAGTTGATTATAGTAGTAGATATCTTAAGTATGTTATAATATTAAAGGTAAAAATCAATAAAGATATTTGTTCAACTAACAATCCAATTCGAACATTTTTTAGAAACCTATTGATATTGAACACTAGATAACAGCGCTGTCACGTATAACGGAAGGAAAGAAAAGGGTTCTCCATTTAGTGTAGATTATAATTCATTACTTGTTCACAGATAACGGACCTACACCTACGAAAATTGATATACTGCGACTTCGCGAACCCGAAAGTGGATACGCGGTTCTACATGGAGACCACCAATATGGAACATTTAAATTCCACCGTTGACGCGTTTCTTGTTGAATTCAACAATATGTCCAAGAAACCTATGAACCTTGTGCTTTTCCGGTAATTCTATTAGACAAATCTGATCTGTATTGTTGACCTTAAACGTTACCAGTTCTTACTCCTTTGCACAGGATGCCGGCTAGATTATGGGTACCACAACGGCGCCTATTTCTGCCGTGAAGCAGTAATGATTAAGCATTACTGTTTCGGTCCGAAGGGCGCCGTAGCTAGTGAAATTACTGGGCAAATGAAACTTAACATCTTTTCTCAAGGTGACGAGCGCAATTGTAGTGCCGCTCAGAGTTTTTGTGTGTTTTTCAAGAATCCTGAGCGGCACTGCATTGTTATGGGAAGGGCGTATCAATTACCATCAGCTGAACGTCCTGCTCGTCTCGCCCCTTATTTTCAGTTGAATAAAAATTAGATCCACAGAGTTACTTATCATGCTTTTCCATTTCGGTATCCTAGCCTCGTGCCGAGGCTAGGTGGAAACAGAACATGAACATGTGCTAGCTGTAGATTATGCTGCAGGTTTGCCATCGAGCACGTGTCTCGCATCTGCCGCGTGCTCACTCAGCCTCGCTCGCACGCGCTGCTCGTGGGTCTGGGCGGGTCGGGGCGCCAGTCTCTGACACGCCTCGCCGCGCACATCAACGAGTACGATCTGTTCCAGGTACGACTTTAGCTCATTTACGGCCGTTCCCAATATTCAGTCTATCTCCGGTTGTGGCCTGCTTGAGATAAAAAATCGTAACTATCGTTGACTTTTCTGTCCCAGTAAAATTATTGACAGTAACTCACCTTATCCGTACACGCTGTCTGTCAATGGGACGATGACATGCTTACCAGGGATAGAAGTTTGTATGGAAATTGCAACAGTAAATCGGGTACCTATATTGGGACAGCTTCAGATTATTGACGGCTAATTACTGACAGTAGAAGGTAGTAATTTATCTCTATCTGTAGATAGTATACGTAGCCAGCATTTCAGTGTTCAGTTCATGGACTTAGCATATAATAATTTGTTATTTAAAAGTGATAAACCTCACTTCTGGGATTTTTTTATTTTTTATGGAATAGGAGGACAAACGAGCGTACGGGTCACCTGGTGCTAAGTGATCACCGCCGCCCACAATATATACATAGATTCACTTACCTTTTCTAATAATAATATAAATATTTTAGGAGAAAATCAAATATAGTATTTTTTAACAAATTAATTTGTAAGATGCTATATCAAATATATATTTTATTACGTGTTTATATAATATCAAATATTTAATAAATAGTAAAAACAAATAAATTGTATAAATATAAATTATCGTATATTCTATGCATAAACCATTAGAGCTTGAATTAATTGTTTGGGTAATGATGTTTCGTTAATATGATGGTCGTGATTACTGTCATAATCAGTTATCGCATTCAAAAAATACAATGATTCATTAAGGCGAAGAGTAAGCATAAAATACGCAAACATGATGTTTTTAGACAAGTTTTTTGGTGAAAGTATAGCATTTCGAGCTATGAACACTATTTAATACTGTTACACATATCCGTAAGTCTTATTTGTAGGTTGCTAATGCTTGCTGTTGGTTATAGTTAACACTGCCGAGCCTTTTTGAACTACCACATTTCTTTCAAGTTAAACAAGTTTTTTGGCATGGCGTGACGCATTTTTTGGTACTTCTCTCAGAAAAGTTATTCTTATAACTTGTACTTTTTTGTGTAGGTTCATTTATTCCGATTAGTAGTGAATAACGAGGATTGTAAGCATATAAACTGTTTCCCACGCAAGAATTTTGAAAATATTGGCTTTATAACAATTCGACCAGTCTCGTTCCCTTTGTGTGTCCCCACAGTAGGGAATATCTCTTACAAACAATCCTTAATCCTGCATTGCTCCAAATTTCCAAATATTGCTTTTTCTTAAAAAATAAATTTATATTCAGGTTGAGATGAGTCGTACGTATGGTAAAACTGAATGGCGGGAAGACTTGAAGACCTTGCTACGAAAGTCAAGCACCCCCGACTTGCATATGGTGTTTTTATTTATTGAATCACAGGTATGTGTGACATGATTTACGTATACATTTGATGAAATTGTTGTGAATTTTTTATTGCATTTATCTAAGCTAATATTATCAAGAGGACACTATTGTTTTTTTGTATGTATGTTTGTAATGTTTTCACACAAGAACTACTCGATCGATTTCAAAAATTCTTTTACCATTAAAAAGTTGCACTTACAGAAAATAGGGTCACGAAAAATAAGGTTTGACTTTTAGACTTTCCACTAACATGAGATCGGTATGTACGCGAGTAAATCCGCGGTACATTTAAGTCAAGCTTGTATCGCAATCAGTTATTATGTAAGGATAGGGGCTGTATTGGTTTCTTTACTTATATTATTATTGGTACTTGGAATATTAAAAAATTTTGAACATTCATTGATATGTTGCACATCTGTCATACGATAAGTCGCGAGTAAAAGCTAAACCCAAATTTATATATAACTAAGTTGATTATATCTTTTGTTGATCTAATTAAAAAAAGATCAGTAACAATTTGTATGGTAATTAATATACATTAATATAGACGTATTTATCATTGTATTTTTGTGCAGATATTCGATTATACACAAACATGAGAAGTGATAAGTTTTACATGTAATGTAATATTGTAGATAAAAGAAGAAGGTTTTCTGGAAGACGTGAACAACATGTTAAATTCCGGAGAGGTGCCAAATATATTTGGTGCTGATGAGAAGGCGGAGTTGTGTGAGAAAATGAGAGTGGTAAGTTGTTTTTTCATTTATGAGGGGAAAACCGGAATTAGACTCTCGTGATGGGTTGTGTTGAGTGAACCAACCGTTGATATCTGCAAAACCTGGCTTTAAGGTTACTTATAATATTGTGGACATCTTTTTGTATTTATAAGTTCTACTTTATTTTATTTCATTTTTTTTTGTAACTGCTGGGTTCAAAAAGGGTCAGTCCTTTTTAGTATTTAACTTTACATTAATCTTGCTAAATTCCGCCAGGCTTCATTTGCCTCAACCTTACAGTATAAGATTGTTAGGCCTTACCAAATAAAGCCACGTATTCACTAGTAAACATTTGTTGATAAACTGTTTATGACTAGCGTTAAACAAGTTTACAATAAACACATGTTTCTGAAACTCGGCCGTTCACACTTGTCAGTTGTTCACAGGATGTCGCCCGAGGAACTAGTGATGCTCTCTACGTTGGTGATAAAGCTCTATGAGCTTCGAAAATTGTTTGTTGGACCACACTACCTCCATGTTTATAAACTCGCGCAAAACACGTCCACACCTGTTGACTTTTGTTTATAAACTAGATGTTTCGTCTTGCTTCTCCACTCGTAGTGGGAGCACGGCAACACGTATCATAAACAATGTTTCAGCACCTATATTTCTGAACTGTTTACAGAGATGATGAAACATTAAGAAACATTATTTATGAACAGTTTATAATCAGTGTTTATTAACAAATGTTTACTGATGAATACGTGGCTTAACCATAAATAAAAACTAAGTCATAGTCAATGAAGGTGATGGCTGATACACGTGTCAAGCTAGGAACTCTGCATTTTCATGATGATAATAAAATGCTCCCATAATGTCTTTATTGAAGAACAGTGTTTGTGTATTGATACGTCTACTATACTCAATAACTCTTATTTTTTTACTAATTTACTTTTTTTTAACTTAGTCATGACTTAACGCAACAAAAATACTCTTATATCATGATGTAGATTATAATGAAAATAACTTTTAAAATGATTCAGCTGTAAATATTGATTTAAAAGGATGGCAATGAGTGTCTTGCCACTTCTTCTCATTAAAGATTTAAGCTCTTCCGAAGTGGTGGTATATAGTAAAATGTGCAACTATTGACATTTGAGTGATTCTTGTCTTAGTTCCTGAAAATTTCATTAATATCGGTTCAACAAACTGAGGTACGCAGATATAAAATTGAAAAGAATTAAGCTAGTAATAGAACAATTCAGTAGAAGCTACCAGCTTCGACTTAACAGTCACAGAAACGAACTTGCTACTCAAGTCCTGGTCCTGGGAGCCTTAAATTCTTTAAGCTGAAGTGCCACAGTATTCAGGGACTAACAGCAAGATTCGTGGACAAGAAGTGGCCTGTTTTTATCGGTTGTCTAACAGCAAGATACTCTATCTAGACGTATAAATTATCTAAAGTCAGTGCATTGGATAATTGTTGAAAGACAGATTGTCAAGACGCAGAATTAAGAAAGAATGGTTTATATCGGTTCAGTGCTTTGGGAATATATACTTACATACATAGGGGAGGGAATAGTGAGCTTACAATTTAACCTCTAAGTTTTCCTCGTGTAATAGATCGATCGCCAACGTGACAAGTCTCTCCAAACGGACGGCAGCCCGACAGCGCTGTACGCGTACTTCGTGTCGATAGTCCGCGACCAGCTCCATATTGTTCTCGCCATGTCGCCGGCGGGGACTTCCCTCAGGACGAGAATCAGAAAGTTTCCCTCCTTGGTCAATTGCTGTACTATCGACTGGTTTCAGGTGAATAACTCTCAGTTTTTTTTATATAAGTGGGGGCAAACGGACAAGAGGCATCTACCACGGGGAGTGCTTTTTTATCTAATTCCTACAATTCCATATTCGCACGAAAAGCCACAAATTTGAATATCATCCCCATCATCTGGATGTGTGGCGTTCCTCCATAGTGCGGTTTTCAAGGAACTTTCTTCCACGTACAACCAAGCTGTGGAATGAGCTTCCTACCGGGACGGAACGATACGACAGGGGTACCTTCAAATAAATCGCGAACACCTCTTCCATACCCAGTAAGTCAATTTGTTCCGTCAGCGGTCCTTACAGTTCGCTTACACCAAATCTGTCATCGGCCGAAGTTTGCTTGGGCGATGACGGCTGAATTCGGATGATCGAATTAAACGCTTGTAAAGCAAAGAGAGCGTCACTATCCGATGACGCCCGATGAAATGTTGAGTCCGAACTTGTTTGTTTTTATTTCTCTCCAGTCTGCCGGAATTCAAACACATTCTAAGAAATTTTCTGTTTTCTGTAGGTAAATATTTCATTAACTAACCAACAAAGCGAAGCGTTTAGGGTTGAGATGATCCGATGCACATACTAGATTTTGCAGATAATTTCAGGAATGGCCACCTGATGCCCTACTCGCTGTGGCTACACGGTTCTTAAAGGACGTTGAACTGACTGAGCTTGAGAGAGAAACAGCGATAAAGCTTTGTCAGGTGTTCCACACGGATACACAGGAACTCACGAAACTGTTCCTGTTGAGGTTGAAGAGATACAACTATGTCACGCCAACTGCCTACTTGGAGCTTATAAATATGTTCAAATCATTGTTGGGGAAAAAGCGAACGTAAGTAAAGATCTTGATGAATTAATAAAAAACACTGTTTCTATGGTCCTATATAATATGTTCGGTAGTTGCACTGTACGTACAGTTACGTTCGAGTACAGACAAATTTAAAAGAATGTGTTTAAATTAAATAACTTTTTCACTTCTCATGCTCTGAAATTGCTTATTTGTGCACGATATAGGCTGCACAAAATCGATTTTTGTGCATAAGTGCACAAAAGTATCTACTCATATATGTGTCTATATTAAGGCAAAGAAAATGAGCCATACAGCCAAACACAATAAAAAGTTCAGAGATAGAATTTGTTATTTTATAATATTTACTTTAATTTATTTGCCTCATGTGTTTTTTATAACATAAAAGATATTAATTTTTTTTTAATTAAAATACAGTAGGTTATTTAATTTATTAAAAATATATATATATTACAAAATTAATTTAATAGTAAGCTGTATAGGTCTGGAGCCCAAGCCTAATATTAATGTCGTAAAATTTAAAAAAAAGCGGCGGGAAACAGGTCTTGTTTTTTCGTGTGTTTATGAATTTCTTCAAATTTGCTAAAATTGTTAAAAATGTCCATTTTATACTACTGTTTTATTTCCTCGCAATCGAAATGAAAAGCAGAGTTTATAACTCGTCCACAAAACCATTTAAAATGGTTCGATTTGTGCACTCGTTGTAAAATCTACTATTGCAGATATTTAAGCACTTTATTTAGGATAAACTTTATAATTTTCACAACGCTATTCAATGTTTTTAATGAGAAGAACAGAAGGCAACATATGTCAAAAAGAAAATAGGAATGTGCATAATTTAGAATTAAGCACAGAAAAATAAATATTATACTTCAACAGAATGCTCTGTACTTTTCAAAAATGTGGTACTTTAAATCGTTATGTATTTGTTTTTAAAGATGTATTTCGTTTGGCGCGTTAGGGAATAATTTACTATCAAAGTGAATTTATACGATGAAGTGCACACACCATCACTCAAATTCGACACCCTGACCTCCGTTGGTCAACTAAACCATTTGTATCATACTTCAGATACCAAGCCTATTGTAACTCATAATATATCTACCGAACCACAACCCATGGACGAGAATTAAATAAATCAATATGCACTTACAAGTTGTAAAATAATAAAAAAAAAACGTTTCTAGTCGTAGGTATAAAATATTTAATAATATTAAAAACGTTATTTAACTAAATTCGGTTATACTTAATATTTTCAGCGGTTGTATTTAATACTTTATTTATTATATTATTATAATATTGTTCTTTCTGCAATCGGATTTTTGTTTTGTTACTCCAAATATGTCTAGTGTGCGTACCTACACACTCCCCTTTTTTTTTTCTTTTTTTTTTTTTGCATTTTAGCTTTAAACATGCTTACGTCTAATTAGACTTGATTACAAAACGCCTTGTGCTTCTTTTCTGAACTTCCAGTGAACTGCTAACAGCTGAAAAGCGTTATTTAACGGGGCTCGATCAGCTCGCGATAGCTGCCAAGTCTGTGGCGGCGCTGCAACAAGCTCTGGAGGTGTTGCAGCCCAAGCTGGCGGCTGGAGCGGCGGCCGTGGCTGAGACCACGGCCAAGGTGGAGAAGGAGAAGGAAGGAGTGGCGCTGGTGGAGGCTGAGGTGTTAGTGGACCAGGCGGCTGCTGAAGAACAGGTGCGTGCCAGGATAATACATTGATAATTTCCATAAATCACATTAAATACTTTCTATTTTTGCAACTATAATATTATTTTTCTGTGTCTCAATATCGTCCCACTATCTATTATGTATTTCTTTAAATCATTTTTATTAATGTGCACTTGAAAATTTTTGGTAGATATTTATACTTTTCCTACCATTTGGAGGTCTGGCGTTCCTCTGCAGTTCGTTTTCAAGGAACTTTCTTCCACGTACAACCAAACTGTAGCATGAGCGTCCTTGTGCGGTGTTTCCAGGGCGACACAGCGCGTACATTTTTGTTGAAAAGCATTTATTTTCTCACAATTGATTCCTTTTTGATGTCAATTCAAATACTACCATTGCTTCGGAAATAAATGGCGCTCTGAGAGAGAAAAAATGGCACTAGACACTTTCCCAGCATTCTTTTTCTGTGCACTTTTTAATAAAATATACAATTATTACAAAAGTTATTGCTATAAAATAATCATAATCTAGTCCCAGGCTGTCAGATCGCTTAGATATTTAGCTGTGGGGTAGAAAGGTTTACAACAGAGCCATTTTTAATTAAACCTTTAAATTTATTTATAGGTTATGCCTGAACAGCGACTGGGACTTTATTATAAAAGACCCTACTAAGAGACCGGGAACTCTCCTGTGACTCCTCTAATGTTCCAAGATAATGTAGGTGATGGACATCCCTTTATATCAGATGTATGGGTTATCTGATCCTGCAACTCCATAATAAATCTGTTTGTACAGGCACAAGAAGCTCAAGCAATCAAGGATGAATGTGACGCTGATCTGGCCGAGGCGATGCCGATCTTGAACTCAGCGTTAGCAGCTCTTGACACATTGACACCGCAGGACATTACCTTCATCAAAACCATGAAAAGTCCACCCAGAGGCATTAAATTGGTGATGGAGGCTATTTGTATCTTAAAGGTTTGTATTTAAATATTATAAACAAATACGATAGACATTTAACGTAACGTGTGATGCTCGCTCGAAGTTCAAATTGAGTTCTACAATCGTGGTGTTGAGTTTTATTCTTAACTCGTTCATTCATTAATATCTTACTATACAAACTTTATGCTCAACGAAAGATCCACCCCTCAGGCCATAAAACCCCTAAGGACACCCGCTACTTTGCCTACTCCTCTGGAACACAGAGGAGAACGATTGCCTTTTGCAGTTAATTTGATTGTAACTTACATTCCTTACCAAATTATTCTTTGGTATATACAT
The DNA here is from genome assembly GCF_905404315.1 of Leptidea sinapis. Lineage (NCBI taxonomy): Eukaryota > Metazoa > Arthropoda > Insecta > Lepidoptera > Pieridae > Leptidea > Leptidea sinapis. The sequence goes on along the minus strand of NC_066281.1, from coordinate 5,589,691 downwards.
AATATAGGTAGTATCAGATTGTACTGAACATGCAAGGAACTCAATAAGTTCCTTAACGAATTTTACGTAAAAGTCAAAGACAAAGTTTTGTATTTCCGTAATCATATCAAATCTGACAAAAAAATTAGAATGTTTTTGTGTTTGCGTGTTTTTATGTGAATATTTGTGTGTGGGAGCGGTCTGAAACGACAGTGGCCCGAAACGACAGTGGCCCGAAACAGGACGGGGGCTTCCTCTTCGGGCTTCTAACAAGGATTGACAACGTTAGATTCTTAAGGGATAGTTGGAACTCAATATCAAAATCCGAAACGGGTATGTTATGTGGCTGAGATTCATTTGATGTAATTTTATTTAATTAACTTGCATTCATTCAAATCCTATATACGTCGACAAGTCTATCACCTTTCGCTCTTGATTCGGACTATTAGCTTTTCTCCTTATCTGTAGTTTTATATATTATTATAGTACTATATTTTAATTGTTTATTTTTATATATGCCTTTCACAAAGGATGATCCAGTAAGTACAGTATATTTAATAATTTGATTACTCGAACAATAACCATATACAATTGTTGAATACAAAACAGGAAAATGGGCAATAAAAATTAACTTGATAAAAAAACATATTTAAAATCTTAGATTACTTGTAATACAACGTCGAAAAAATTCAGGTATACAGTTAACCTTAATTTTAAGCAATGCACGCACACTAACACAAAGTGACATACAACTTGTCACGCACACCAAAGTAATTAATCTGGCCTGTTTTCATCGGTTGTCTAGCATCAAGAGGCTCTATCTAGACTTATAAATTATGTAAGTTTATGATGTATAAAATATGATTGTCTATTATTACATACGTAATAATATCCTGTAGGTTTTTATTTATACATAAATATTGCGTGATTATTATAAAATGAAACTAATAAACGTTATTACTTATAAGGAAGTGAAACCAGACAAGATACCGAATCCTTCTGGTGTGGGCACTATAGAAGACTTCTGGGGTCCATCCAAGAAACTGTTGAACGACATAAAGTTCCTGGAGTCACTGCAGAACTACGACAAGGATAACATCCCGCCGGCCGTGATGAAGAAGCTGATGGCAACCGTGATGCAGGATGACGGGTTCGTGCCGGAGAAGATCCGCTCAGTGTCGGTGGCGGCTGAAGGTATATCTTGGCAAACATATACAACAGGGCGAAAATATAGAATTGAAATTAGCAAGTATTCTGTTAGTTTTTTTATGGAAAAGGAGGACAAACAAGCGTACGGGTCACCTGGTGATAAGTGATCACCGCCGCCCACATTCTCTTGCAACAACAGAGGAATTACCAAACTCAAAGTCAAATATTTTTATTCCAAATATATGAATAATATGAAATCTCTTATTGAAAGTCAAACCAAACACTACCACCCATTCCAATAGGTATGCCTCAGTCCTGAGAAGAACGGGCGCAACAAATTCAGCGGGTTTTTCATAAAAAATATGGATACAATGTAAATCGTTCAATAAAATTTATTATTTATGGACGGTTGCTCCATTCCCAATCTGTGGTATCATTAAGAAAGTCATTTATGTTATAGTAACCTTTACTACACAAACGTTTTTTACAATTCTTTTGAATATCGTAATACATTTGTTTCGAACATTATCTGGAATCCTGTTGAAAAATCATATACATCGCTCCACAAAAGACTCACTAATTCGTCTTAGCTGAGTGGTAGGCACTATAAGTTTGTTTCTTCCTGGTGTTAACACTAAGGTGATGACAGTTTCTAGCAAATTCACTCGTGTTAATATATACAAACATAACATTATTAAGAATATATTGAGAAGCAACAGTCAAGTTGTTTATTTATTTAAATGTTTTTATACAAATGATTTAAATCTTCTTTAGTGTTAATTCCGCCAATATTTGTTTTTAAAACAATTCGACACGTGTTTCGCCTCTACACGAGGTATCTACTCAGGACGTGTTGTCTTGCCAAAATCTGGCACGAGACGACTCGTGTAGAGGTGAAACACGTGTCGAATTGTTTTAAAAACAAATATTGGCGGAATTAACACTAAAGAAAACTTAAATCATTTGTATAATTATGGATTTCCGCAAAGTAACGCATAATTTAATAAATTTTCTTAAATGTTTTTGCTCTCAATGATTCTTTAGGATCTCGGTTATATAAATAGCCCGAATAACCTTCTTTTGCAAAAGCGTTGCCCTTTAGAAAAGTGTACAGTGTTTTTTTTAAGGATTCAATATCGAATCGTCTCGGAAACACCGCACAAGGAAGCTCATTCCACAGCTTTGTTATATGTGGGTGAAAGTTCCTTGTAGAGGAGCTCCACCGCCCTGTGGAGGAATGCCACGCATCCAGATGGTGGGGATGATATCCTAATATGTGGCGTGTTGTGATGTGCGAAGGTGAAATTCTGCGGCAGGAATCAGGTCGAACAGCTCTTCGGAACACTCCCTTGATAAATGCATTAGAAGACATATAATGAAGCGACGTCTCCACGCAACGCCAAAAGATCCAGCCGTTCATAGAGCACTGTTCGGGGACCCGACAGTTTGAGCTGCTCTGAGTTGCACGCGGTCAAATGGTTCGAGCTGATACTGGGGTGCGCTAGTTCAGATATGTCAGAAAAACTCCATATTGTGGGCGGACCTGCGCTTTGTAGAGCGCGTGAATGTGGGCCGGCTTGAAATTTTGCCGTGCTCTATTTATAACGACCAGCTTCTTCGAAGCTAGTTCAGCTTTGCCTTCCAAATGACCGCGGAATTGGCAATCGCTCGAGATGTCGTGATACAGAATACTACGGCGCTGATGCCAGATGTGGCTTATTGTATACGACTTATCAAGCTTTCCTTTTCTATCTTGTTGTATCTCCGTTAGAGATGTTCTACTCTCTCAAAGGCTGCATTTGTCTTTCATTCATTCATTCATTTCAGCCGGAAGACGACTACTGCTCGATAAAGTCCTAACGCAATTATCTCCATGACGATCGATCCTGCGTTGCCCTCACCAAACTAGTGAAAACTAGTTAATATACTTATAGTTAAAAGAATAATTAGTTAGGGTTAAGACGGTGTACTAGGACTCACTGAGCACATATTATTAATAAATATATTATTAAAGCTTCTTTGACAATGAATGCTTAGTACAGTAGATAATATAGAGGAAAATAATGTATATTCTCGTCTGGGTCTGCGTATACCATCTATTATATGATTTAAAAGATGGATCCCTTTACGAACTGATGTATGTAGCTTTATGACGTTTACCAGGTGTTGTTTTTGTTTTTTTTTATGAAACTAAGGGACGACACGAGCAGGACGTTCAGTTGATGGTAATAGATGCGCCCTGCCGATTAAAATGCAGTGCCACTCAGGATTCTTGAAAAACCCCAAAAATTCTGTGTGGCACTATAACTGCGCTCGTCACCTTGAGACATAAGATGTTAAGTCTCATTTGCCCACTAGCTACAGCGCCCTTCAGACCGAAACACAGTAATGCTTACACATTACTGCTTCACGGTTGCTTCACAGAAATAGACGCCGTTGTGGTACCCATAATCTAGCCGGCATCCTGTGCAAAGGAGCCTCCCACTGGTTGTTGTTGCAATATGTCATAATATTGTCACTCCCTATAGTATATAACTATATTTCTATTATATTCAATAGGTATGTGCAAGTGGGTGATAGCGATGACGAAGTACGATAAGGTAGCGAAAGTAGTCGCACCGAAGAAGCAGAGGCTGGCGGCCGCGCAGGCTGTATACGACAAGGCCATGGCTGCCCTAGCTGTGAAACAAGCGCAGCTCAGAGAGGTGCGTCAATAAACATGATCTGGTATTCCAGAAAGTGATCATTTATGTATCTTCTGGAGCATTTCTCAAGTAAATTGCAAGAGCCTTACAAATAAACTTGGACTAAAGTTATACCTGAGAATAAACCAAAAATTTGCTAAATGTTTACAGATAGACATTTTGCTTATGATTGGTTTATTCGAACGTATAACGTTTCCCGCGTTTATTTGGAAGGCTGCATTATCATTGTGTTGATAGTGTTTTCACTAAATTGTTTACGGTTTTTGCAAACCAATCTTTATATATATAATTCTTCTGTGAGTGTGTATGTCACTGAACTCCTCCTAGACGACTGGACCGATTTTGATGATATTTTTGTGTGTTCCAGTGAATTTGAGATTGGTGTGTGTCTTCAGGTGGATTCGAGAATGGTTTGGATTCACAATTAAACTACCTCCTAAACGGCTGGACCGATTTTGATGATTTTTTTGTTTGTTTCAGTGAATTTGAGATTGGTTTAGATTCTCAATTCCGTCGATATTATATAATTCTCCTGCTCATGTGTATGTTAGTGAACTCCTCTTAACGGCTGGACCGACTTTTCAAATTTAAGACGTGTGTACATGACAGAGTCTGTCGGGTCCACTAGTCTTATATAAATAACATAAACTTACCGGTGGTAAGTCACACCATTTATTTTTTGCGTTAACGTATTATTTGAGCACTTTTTATAGCACACTTAGACTGGATGATTGACAGACGAGTAAGGAGGAAAAGTGTGCTTACATTTTCCGTTCCGTATTAGACTGCGAATGATGTCCTTATATATATATCGTCATTGAAATTGACTGTTCACTTCGTTCAGGTTCAACTGAAATTGGGAAGGTTGGAAGATATGTTGTCGGAACAAAGCCGGCAGCAAAAGATGTTGGATGACGAAGTGATGGACTGCAGCAACAAGCTGAAGAGAGCCGAGATGCTCATATCAGGTCTGGGAGGGGAGAAGACACGATGGACACAAATTGCTAAGAATCTGAGAGACACATATAACTCTCTTACTGGTGAGATACGACACAATATCATTTTTGGTTTAGTTATATTTAGATATAATGTGTGTAAAAAAAACTACTTCTGGTCTTGAGATCTATAAATCTCAGCATAATTTGAGCTGTCAAATGACTATAAAAACAAAATCAAAGATTGCGCTAAGCTTACACTCTGCTTATATTTACGTAAGTAAAGTCTGAGCAAAGTCTAAGTACGCTCTAAAGATTTCAGCCTTAATACAACAACGGCTTACAAAATACCCCGTGAAAAATATAATTAATTATCGTTATGTTATGTTTCGTTAGGTTAGGTCTTTTAAAAATTTTGTCGTTCCGCAAATTAGGTGGAAATGTAGGTACATTCTGCGTAGTTTATTACTCTTTAATTTTACTAAGATGGGGTTTGTACATCAGTGATAATAATAATATGTTTTTATTTTTTGGGGTATATTATACAGCGTTGCTACGGTTCTTAAATATTGTGAATGAACTCGTTTTAAGGCCCCATTAAAGCTCCTTTCGGCTTTACGAGTACTTTTGTAACAGCCTGTATATTCGCAAAATTTCCTAAATTTTATTTTGGATTTGGAATTGTGTGATGCAGTTTAATCTTATTTTTTTACAATAAAAATGCAATCAAGTCCGCTTATGAACCATAGCTATCTAATTATCTCTATTAATCGTTCCCAGAACTATAATAATCAAAAACCAGAAATGTATTTCGTCGCAACAGCTGACAGTTCTAATGCTGTTACAATACGAGACATTACATACGAGTCTTATTACATTAAAAACTGTACATTGCATTACAATGCTGCCTAAAAAAGTTTACAATAAACTTTAAAAAAAAATCTGCAACTACAGAACTTTCTTCCTAGAATAGTTATGATTTAGTTATAAGGAGCTCTACGAACCCTTCTGTATTCGGAGCTTGTTTGGTTATACCAGTTTTTATTTTACCAGTGGGTACCACAACGGCGCCTATTTCTGCTGTGAAGCAGTAATGTGTAAATATTACTGTGTTTCGGTCTGAAGGGCGCCGTAGCTAGTGAAATTACTGGGCAAATGAGACTTGACACCTTATGTCGCAAGGTGACGAGCGCTATTGTAGTGCCACTCAGAATTTTTGGGCTTTTCAAGAATCCTGAGCGGCACTGAATTGAAATGGGCAGGGCGTATCAATTACCATCAGCTGAGCGTCCTGCTCGTATCGTCCCGTATTATCATAAAAAAAATATTTAATATATGTATTAATATTTAATTTAGCTTATTTTTATTTTAAGGTGACATCCTTATAGCTGCGGGAGTGATAGCTTACCTAGGACCATTTACGGCTACATTTAGGAATGATCAGGTAAGTTAATACGATACAAATTTTAGCTTTTAATATACTAAAGCTATACAATACTACTAATTGCCACAAGTAAACCATAACGAATATTATTGTTTTTATAGTTCGCAGGTTTTTTAACATTAAATATAATGTTATAATTCTCTTTTTACTTAATTAACCGGAATATTGAAATATACGCCTCTCTGGAAAAACAGAAGGTTTTGTTTTACTGTCAAGAACATATTTTGACTAATTAACATTATCTGTAAACAAGAGATTTGTTTAGGAAAATAAACATTAAAAGACATAATTGAAGACATTTGTCAAGTCTTGTTATTTTTAAGTTATCTTTTACAAATTCACAACCGTCCATTCTTTATCTAAACCCACAGATAATTTTCTTAGATAATTTATACGTCTAGATATAGCCATTTGTTTTTTCCGCAACGCATGATTGGAGGCCAGGTTTATTACCTTAGTGTACATGCGTTCCTGGAAATAGAGGTTATTTTTTTTTAATGGAAAAGGAGGACAAACGAGCGTACGGGTCCTGGTGTGAAGTGATCACCGCAGCCCACATTCTCTTGCAACACCAGAGGAATCACAGGAGCGTTGCCGGCCTTGAAGGAAGGTGTACGTGAAGGTTAACAGTGAGCTATATTTTTCGACGTGTTCACAGCGGTATAAGTTGTACAGGTTCTGTCAGATGTCTAACAATTACAATGTGATGTCAATGTTTATGGGTCACACGGCATATTCTGAAAAGCATGCATCTTTTTCTTGTTTTCCGGGTTCCGTATCTCAAAAGGAAAAATATATTTCAGTTTGTTGTGTGCCCGTCCATTTGTCTATCTGCCTATCAAGAGTTCTTATTTCGGGAATGCGTGGACGTATTGAGTTTAAAACAATATACAAGTCTACAGTTTCTTGGAGGTGTGAAAAATTAAACTTCTAAGTAAACGTGAAAAAAAGATACAAGTGCGCAAAGTAGGTCGTTCAGCATGACCAACGTGATACTATTTTTCCTATTAAGTTGCGCAAAGTTCGGCCACTATAATTATTTTCAAACATTCCCGCGCGCTCTTGTCAACGTGTGGGAAAGTGGTACTTTGCGAACGCGGTTGCTTGCGCAAAATAGAACTTTGCGCACGATAATAGATAAACGTATATTTCGACACTCTCAATGGAAATCAAATATATAGGGAATTTTCCGTCGACCTAGAACTATCAAATTAATACCGTCTTGTCCTATAAGTATAGTGAAAAGTCTGAAAACTGTGTGATTAAATCATAAAAAACAGATTCGTTATGCATAGAACGACTGTCCAAATTTTGAATTAAGTTAACCGTATCGTATGAAAGAGATGAACCCCTTGGCACAAGCTTCAATAGATTTTGAACTATTTTTTTGATGTTTTGTAAAAAAATCTTTTCCTCTTTTTTATAAGTTCCTAATAATATGTACGGAACCCTAGGTTTGCGAGACTAACTCGCACTCATCCGGTTCTTCTACTAATCATATTTTGCATAATTTACATTGTAGGTGAAACAATGGGCAAAGGCTTGCCACGAGTGTGGTATCGTGTGCACTCTCAACTTCAGTTTGATCAAAGTCCTCGGGGAGCCTGTCACCATACAGCAGTGGAACATCGACGGCCTGCCTTCCGACGACTTCAGTGTTCAGAGCGCTATTATCATTATGTTAGTCTGAACTAGTTAAATACATACAGATGAACCGGATAGTAGTTTGGCCGGAGACCGGATATTCGGAAAGCTACGAGGCCGCAGCGTCGGATACACAGCTACCGGATATTTGGCTCTCTATCGCGCTACACAACGCGATCAGTAACTTCTTCATCATCATCATCATCCGGAAGACGTCCACTGCTGGACAAAAGCCTCCCCCAAAGATTTCCATGACGATCGGTCCTGCGCTGCCCTCGTCCAACTTCTTCAACACGACATAATATGACACTAAATCCAACTTCACCCATGAAGCTCATGATACTATTTGGGACTGTTTCAATGAAGTGGCAAGAGATAAAACCTAGTAGTAGTGATGTTCGCGATCAAGAAAAACAATACATACATTAAAATTATTAGATATCTTCCACATACAATACAACCAAGCTTTGTGGAGTGAGCTTCCGCGTGCGGTGCTTCCAAGACGACACGACATGGGAACCTACAATTAAAGCGCGTACATATTGCTAAAAGGCCAGAAATGGCCCTGTTTGTTCCTTATCAATTTTTCTTATTATGATTCCGTAGGAGCTAGGATAAAAATAGAGCGAATAGCCCTAATAATAAGCGAATAATAGTATCAATAAAAATAGTTCGGCCATTCAACGATAGAGGACACTGTAACCGAATTGCTTAACACAACTGTTATTACTTTCTCGAATGTTGAATATAATAAATTTGACTATTTACCACTATAGAGCGCTGTAACATAATCTCTCTATTCAAATTCAAATATTTTTATTCCAAATAGGATTTAAAATCACTTATTGCACGTCAAAAACTACCACCCATTCAAAAGAGACCGCCTCAGACCTGAGAAGAATGGGCGCAATAAACTCAGCGGGCTTTTTTTTTTAATATAAAATATGGATTACAATGTGATATCGTACAATAAACATTTATAATTAAAGAGCCTGAGGGTGTTCGCTTTATAGTGCGTGGTGTCATTAAGAAAATCGTTTATGCTTTATACGCTACATAACCTTTCCCACACAAACATTATTTAACAATTCTTTTAAAAATTCGTAACACATTTGTTTTGTACATTTTCTGGGATCATATTGTAGAAGCATATACATCGCCCAACAAAAGACTTACTAACTCGACCCAACTGAGTAGTAGGCATAACAAGTTTGTTTGTTCCTCGTGTTAACATTATGAATGTCACACTTTCTAGAAAATTCCTCAATGTGCTTATGAACATACAGAACATTATCAAAAATGTATTGAGAAGCAACAGTCAAAATGTTTATTTCTTTAAATTTTTCTCTTAATGATTCTTTAGGACCTAGGTTATAAATTGCGCGAATAGCCCTCTTCTGCAGCACAAAGATGGTATTTATATCGGCCGCACTGCCCCATAACAATATACCATAAGACATAATACTATGATTATCACATTAATAGCTGTTGCGGTAGATGTTCCACTTGCATTTTGTATTAGGCATCATGGAATCTGCGTTTACTTTTAAATTATTCTAATTTGATGAAACTACTTATATTTTCCACAGTGAAGTCAGTGATTTCACTCTATAATGAAATTGCGGTATTATAATATTTATATTGTTTGTATTAAGTTAATACCTTCTTTGCACGAGGAATATTTTTTTTACGTTTTTTGTTTTATTACGCTAAAGAACTAAGAAGAATAACTTCTTGCGGGCGTACATTAGTACACACGTTCTACTTTTTTTTTGTTTACGTAAATAAATAAGAAAGAAACATTTTCAATGGGCAAATTCTCGAGGAGCTAAGTTATACATACCGCATAGCTTTGCTCTGCAACAGAAAGATCGTTATAACATCGGCAGCATTTCCCCATATCGGGGAGACACCAATTATGTGACGTTGTTGTCATTGTGGTATGTTGAAAATACTTAGCATTTGTTTATCGCTTTGCCTTACTCACGAGGTCAACGTTTTTTTAAATGTTCTGCCTGGCCTTATTAATTGATTTATTCAAGTAGCCATACCATATTGCATGATTACAATCTGCCAAACTACGTCAGTAGTTCAACAGTTTATTTTTAGTGATATCCCTCACTTTTGGAATTAAGTATACAAATTTGAAGCAGTGTCTCAAGTGAATTTGTTATACAATATTTGGGGTTGAGTAGGTTATCAAGTGTAAACTAGATCTTATAGATGACGTCACAACCTGAGAGTTGAATAAGATATACCAAGATTTAAGGATCATGCGGCATGCGGACGGTTGGCTGAGTTGGTAAAAGCATAGGGACGTAACTCTAGAGGCGGGGGATCGAATCCCGCGTAAGTAGTTTGTCGGCAGCAGTTCTCGTGTAACAATAATGTTATTTACAAAGGTTACACAGTATTATACAAACGTTTGTGAAGTAATTAAATAATAATGAAGTATAATAAAAAATCATAATTTCATAATGTCTCTGATAAAATACCATACCAGTATAACATATCAAGTAGTTGACCAAACAGTTTTTAAGAGATATTCCTCACTTATGAGATTAAATATATAATATAGAATTAATTTACCACAGTACAGATTAAATTTGTCTAAGAAGTTGACTGTACCCAAACGATGATTTGTACCTGAACTGATGAATAATATAAACTATTTACTTATAATATATATGACGGAGAAAGACCGTTTACGTGGCCAGGATGCTCGTGGTTATCCATTGTTGAAGGTTTTATCACGACAGCAAGTAAAACACAATCTTAGAAACACACGGTATCATAATTAGCAACAAAAGTTACAATCGTAATGGTAGCTGCACCTCACAAAATCTTATGATTATGTTATAAGAACTTGATGTTCCCGGCTTGCGTGTGCGACACAACCGCCTCGATTACACCGATTACACCCGAGCTAAGACGCTTCTTGGCTCGACGTTCTTGACTACGTCACATATCTTTGTGTACACAGAACACGAATTATTAGTGATTGACATTTCAGGAATGCCCGCCGCTGGCCGCTTATGATCGACCCACAGGGACAAGCCAACAGATGGATCAAGAATATGGAGAAGCCGAACAACCTCTCGATAGTTCGGATGACGCAGGCGGATCTTGGGCGGGTTTTGGAAAACGCTGTGCAGTTTGGACAACCTGTATGCTTTTATTAATACATTAACAGAAATAATTCAGGCTCCCGAATTAATGACCTCGTGTAATATGTTTGACGGGTACGATGGCTGGTCCATGCGTCAACTCGTGACCGAGTGGTGCAACGACCTTTGTATTTGTTGGATGCAAATACTAATTGTGACAGTAATCACGACCATCATGTTCACGAAGCATCCTTACACAAATAATTAATTCAAGCTCTAAATGTCGATACATCCACTATACTATACTTAATTTATATAGTTCATTCTTTATAAATTTTTATGAAATATCAAATTTAAAACACTTTTTAACTTTGAATATGATTCATAATATATTGTATGCAGCACTTTACAAACTAATTAATTATGTATACATTCATGTCATATCATGTCATTAGTCACATTCAGAATTTTTTTCACTATGAATAAATACGGTAAATTTAAATATCCTGATTAAGTATTTAGTACACACTATTTATGTTTAGAAAAAAAAAACTATTTATTTCATATTACACTTCAAAGAACTTAATTATTGTTTGAAGTTATAAAAAATATAACAATTGTTGTAGAGTCCTCTGAGGTAGATTCAATGGATCGCGTCATTGATATATTTGAGAGTGGTCCATCCATCATGTTATTTCCAAGCTCGTTCATTGCGTTTTGAAGCGAAAACATTGTTACGCAGAGCACTTTATTCACATCTATACGTGATATCTATAAGGGACATATCATTCGCAGAAGTGTGCTTAAAGACAATGTAAGCACACTTTTTATCTTAGCCGTGTTTCAACTGTCACTGTCAAAATCGAACCTGAATTGAATAAATGTTTTACAGTAATGCTTATTTTTTGCATGAAAATAACGTAGGAGTAGTAGCAGGACGTTCAGCTGATGTTAATTGATACGCCCTGCCCATTACAATGCAGTGCCGCTCAGGATTCTTGAAATACCCAAATATTCTAAGCGACACTACCACTGCGCTTGTCACCTTGAAATATAAGATGTCAAGTCTCATTTGCCCAGTAATTTCACCTGATACGGTGCCCTTCAGAACGAAACACAGTAATGCTTACACATTACTGCTTCGTGGCAGAAATAGGCACCATTGTGGTAACCATAATCTAGCCGGCATCCGGTGCAAAGGAGCCTCCCACTGGTAAATACGTCACATCATGGAGTAGAGGAAATACGTCATAAAATTGTAAAAAATCGATCGAAAACCTTGAATTTTGGGAATGTTTGCCATCATTGTAGCATAATATGTACGTACATCATAATATAAAATATCATATATCATAAGACTAACAAGATTATTAATACTTCATCAGTGGTTATAGCTTCTCATTCGTTACTGCTTGTTTTGGAAATTTTCTTTCCGCACGCGCATTACGTATGGAAGCAGGACGGTTTATAAAATCTAAGTAAGAATTTTATACAGAATAACGATAAATACTTATAAAAAAAAACTATGTTGTATATATGCGTATATTGCTTCCCAGTTAAATACAACATTGGTATTGTAACTTTCTAAGACTATTCGTGTACGCTGTCTTGATTTTATTTGAATTGCAACTAAATATTGTCATTCCTTTTCAATAAAACTAGACCTAAGAAAAAATATTGGCCTATTATTATTTTAGCTTACGACGTACTTTATCGGTAATATACTTTATCAACACTGATTACATAATTTCTAGTTTACACTAACTTATCGATATATTTATTCATTTTCATACAACACTAGGTATTTTGACACAGGTAAAATCTATGATTACAGAGTTCCTATTACTTCAAGTTTTTATATGTTATTTTTCGGAAATTATGAAATAGTTCTGAGATTGTCTTAATCCTCCTTTAAGAATATGAGATTAGCGTAATTGTATTAAGTTCGAAATTGATGTAAATAAATTTGTAGTGTTGTTGTGTTGTGTTGCCTTTTGGTGATGGGTATGAAGCCGGAATTAAGTGTTTGTATTACATATTTAATAGATAAATGTGTGAGTGTGGCGACATCGGTTTCCATAGTAAAATGATATGATGCCACTTCTACTAGTTTTTTCTGTTCTGTGGGGATAGTAATAAGACTTGCGCTCACGAGTCACGCTTGGCTATGTAATGCTCGTCTATGTATGTTCGGTTCCATTCGACTAAGGGAGCGTGATTAGCCAGGGCAAAGTTTATCAGAGTATTTGTACCATTGACCATATTGATTCATCTTCTTGACCCACAATGCTGATAATTCTTTTAAAATCATTAACAGGTTTATATTTGCACGAAAAAAAATATGATGTATAGATAATATGATGAATCGCAAGATAAAGATTACAATTATTTTTGTTAAGGTGCTTTTGGAAAACGTGTTGGAAGAGTTAGATCCAATGTTGGAGCCTCTCTTGCAGCAACAGACCTTCAAGCAAGGTGGTGCGCTGTGTATTAAGATTGGAGATAGTATCGTTGAGTATAGTAAAGATTTTAAGTGAGTACCTTTATTTTATTTCGTTATAATAGTGTAACAAGGAGTTCTTATTCCCACATAAAGTTTGGCCGTGAAGCTTAAGAATATAATTTAAAAGATTTAAATGACGCGAATGAGAAAACAATGGAGAATAGAGATTAGGTCATGAAGTGAGAACGGTTAACCTTCTTCTTAAATTTAATTAATATAATATTGATACACTTTTACACAAATTATCTTGCCCCAAACTAGGCATTGCCTGTACTATTATAGGTGCAAGACAACGATGAATTTAATACAATATACTTAAACATACATAAATACAAATAAACATCCATGACTCAGAAACAAACATTCATATTCATCATATAAATGATTGCACTAACCGGAATTCGAACCCGGGACCTCTAGCTCAGTAGGCAGGGTCACTAACCACCAGGCTATAGGAGTCGTCTAATTTAATCGAAATGCCGTATAAAAATATTATTTAGAAAGAACCATATAAAAAGCTCAAAGAGAAGGAGATCTTTTATTATACAACGATCCCGCGTGTGAAGGAAAGACGATCTGAATCCGATAAAGGGTGGCCAATTTTGATTTGTCAATGTGTGCATTAGATATTTGTTTAATATTCAAAATACTAAGGAGGTAATGCCAAGCGTGGCTGACTGTTTGTAACAAAATCGGTTACAGTAACTTACTTACTTTCGCTTACCTACCCACCTTTTATATCTTGCTGTATCTCCATTACAGATGTTCTTCTCTCTAGTATATTTTGAAGTCTATGTTAATAGTCTTACAAAACATTACAATAAGCCTGTACTGGTATTTAATAAGTGCAGTTCTTTTTAAGATTTTTTTATTACGGACTTGCGAAAATTAAAGTTAATAATTTTTAGGTTATACATCAGTACAAAGCTAGCCAACCCGCATTACTTACCCGAAGTTGGTGTCCGAGTAACTTTGGTTAACTTTATGCTTGCCAAAGACGGTCTTCAAGCCCAACTGTTAGCCCGAGTGGTAGCTCGAGAGAGACCGGACTTACAACAGGCTAAGTCAGATCTGACCACACAAGGGGCGGAGCACAGAAGGCTCTTGCAGGACATTGAAAAGAAGATATTAAATGTGCTCTCTACTTCGGAACATCTGTTGGAAGATGAAGAAGCTGTACAGGTAAGAAATAGATAAGAAAAAAAAATAAAAAAAGGATATTTTCAAATAATACGTAAATAATTTTGTGACATGCATGTTTGTTAAGTGAAAAAGTGAAAAAATTACTTCTTAAATTTATTAGGAAAATAAGTCTATAATTGTTAACTTTTATAAGCTCACGTGTTGTAGTTTGTAGCTAGAGTTACAGTTCGATAGGTTCATGGACATGCAGGGATCGAAGGCAATGAATGCGGTGACAATTTGCAAGAATTGGTGCTAAAAGCACTGAATTTGGTCGTGAACCCTTCTGTGGTTTCCCAAAGAGTCTTGTTAAATCAACCATTGACATGTTCACAGGAGATTAATAAACTCTGGAGCAGCACTTACCCCATTCCAAAACCCTAATCCAAGACTTCAACAAAAAGGCTCCGCATGAGTCACTAGGGCTAAGTAGAGAAAACTTACACATTTTAACCAGGACACTAACGGGGCACTACAGAGTAAACAAACACCTCTTAATCCTAGGCCTCAGAGATTGCAGAGCGTGTAGATTCTGTAACTGTGCAGATTAAACTTTCCTTTAATGCGTAAACGTAGCATCTCTTTGGAAAGTGCAATTCTTGAACCACTTAAGATACGACAGCTCACTGCAAAAGATCAATAGAGAATCAGATTCATGAATCAATCTTAGCAGTGAGCTGTAGTTAAGTGTCTATCACAATAGATCACATTGGTCGCAGTGAAACAGAGCTATTCTGAACTGTATATTAATGCCACTTTACCAACCATAATACATGTATGTACAATTTTAGATATTGAACTCTGCTAAAGACACTTCAAACGAGATCAAGGAGAAGCAAGAGGTAGCTATGATCACCGAGCAAGCCATCGACACGGCCAGAGACGACTACGTACCAATAGCCGTTCACTCCACAAATCTGTTCTTCCTCATTGGTAACCTTCCCATCATTAAAAGTATTTTATTTAAGCACTATTATTGATTGTAAAACATATTTAAAGTTACACTTCTTTAGGTGCATTAGGGAAATATTATCAGAGTGAATTTGTACGATGCGCGCGCACACCGTCACATAAATTGGACACCTTGATGTTAGCTGGTCAACTAGAACTTTTGTCTCATTCTTCAGCTACCAAGCCTCTTGTAACTTATATGTCTACTAGCCACAACCAATGGGCGAGAATTAAATAAATTTCAATATATAATTTCAATTTATATACAAGTTTTAAAATAAAAAATAATTTCTCTAATTATGTTTATTTCTCTCTGTTATTCAACTTAATTATGCGGTTTAATAATATTTTCATTGGTTGTATTTAATACCTTTTTTATAACAACATTGTTTTTTTTACAAACGCAAGCAAGCAAGAAAACTAATCTTTATTCATTCAGCTCACTGTGCGTCTGTTAAACTTCATTATCAAAAAAGTTTCTTATTGGCAATACTAGCAAGTCTGTGCTAAATCTAAGAAATCCCCTTTTAAAAATTTACTTCGCTACATTAATAAACAAATATCTAATTATTATATTTTACATAATGTTCAATAACTGTTGTCAGCGTCGCTAGCGAACATAGACCCGATGTACCAGTACTCCCTGGGCTGGTTCGAGGGGCTGTTCACCGCATCCATCGACAACACGGAGAAGGTGGACGAGATAGTCGAGCGTCTGGCCATACTGCGCGCGCATTTCACGTACTCTCTCTACGCGAACATATGTAGGAGTTTGTTTGAAAAGGTTTGATTCATGAAGTCAACGTACAATCAACAAGTAGACTCACAATCAAAAATTTTCTGAATGAAAACTCAGCTCTTGGTAATTGATACGCCCTGCCGACTAAAATGCAGTGCCACTCGGGATTTTCGAAAACCCCAAAAATTCTGAGCGGTACAATAATTACTGCGCTCGTCACTTTGAGATATAAGATGTTAAGTCTGATTTGCCCAGTAATTTCACTAACTACGACGCTCTTCAGACCGAAACACAATAATGCTAACACATTACTGCTTCACGGCAGAATAAGGCGCCGTTTTGGTATCCATAATCTAGCCGGCATCTTGTGCAAAGAAGCCTATCACTAGTAAATTCCCTTAGTCGCCTCTTACGACACTCTCAGGCCTGGGACTTCCCTATTATTTTGTATGCCCCGGGGAAGCACATAGCAATTTTTTAGGTAAATTTTGAAATTTTAATTATTAATTTAACACACATTGTGTGAAACGAATTTTTAAGGAGCCAGTTCGTATGCAAGCAGTAGAGTAATTAAAGCAGTAATTGAGAACCAGAATGGAAAAGGCTGCGGAACTTTGAATAAATCTCTTCCCCGTCCTTTAGAAAAAGAAATATATTTATTTACCATGGGGAGTTACAATAACATAACATATTATAACAACACTTGGTAATCGTCATAAGAACAGTTCGTAAAGGGGCTTTGACATGGGAAGACTGATAAGAAACTCCCAGCCCATCTTATTATTATAGATGACCTGCGCAGAACCAGCCAAGAACCATGCATTATTTTTTATTTTTTTATCTTATATCCTCTTTAAAATCTACTATACCTTCTTTGTCAAGGCAGCTTTAATATATTTCTTAATAATTTGTGCTCAGTGAGTCCTAGTATACTGTTTGGTATTTTACTGTAGAATTTAATACCAAGACTTATGAAGGAGCCCTTAATTCTATCCAACTTATTAAACAGCACGTACAGTTTATTCTTTCTTCTTGAATTGAATGTATTCAATTCACAATTTTTCTTGAATTCTGAAATTTTTCTTCTTTCACTTTCTTGAATTTGAATTTCAAAATATATCGATTCTTGAAGGACAAGATGGTGTTCTCTTTGCTGCTGACGGTGACAATAATGATGGCGGAGGGGCGCCTGGAGCGTACCAATGTCATGTTCCTGATGGGTGGAGCGCAGCCGCGTCACGTGCAGCCCAACCCTGTCACCTTCCTGAGTCCGCAGGCCTGGGGCGACTTCAACTCGTATGTGGCCATGCTATTATTATTATTATACATACTAATTTTGTAACTACAATTTTTGAACGATGCGGGACTTGAACCTGCGACCTCTCAGGTTCCGTCCGAGTAGGTCCGGTACGGTTGATAAGTTTAGTTTTGAAAGAGCGACATCTTATGTCTTACATGCTTTGAGCAGGTTATCAACTGTAAAGTAGATCTTTGAAGATAGAGCCATAACCTGAGAGTTGAACAAGATATACCAAGATTTACGAACTATGTGTCACTCGAATGGTTGGCAGTTGGTAAGAGCTCGGACGGAATCCGAGAGGTCGCGGATTCAAGTCCCGTCTCGTTCATAAATTTTGGTTACAAATTTAATTTGTGTAATTAATCCCAGAAGTGAGGATTATCACTTTAAAATAACAAATTGTTTATTATTCTTTTTATTATTGGTGAATGTAGCATGTTGATCTATTGTGCCACCTTCGTGTGCCGACCTTTTAGAAAGGCCTAAGCCCTTTTTTTGACGGTTTCCAAGCCGTATCATTCTGGAAACACCGCACAATTAAGCTCACTCCACAGCTTGGTTGTATCTGGAAGAAAGTTCCTTGAAACCCGCACTTTGGAGGACCGCCACACATGATGGGGATATCCTAATTTGTGGCGTGTTGTGCGAAGGTGGAATTGGCGGCAGAAATCAGGTGAAACAGCTCTTCAGAACACTCCATTTTAACTTATACAAAAAAAATTATGAAATGAAGTGTTGGTGAGAAGAATACAAAAAAAACATGACGAATAAAAAACACAGAAAAAATAATATAAACTTAATACAATTCTGTCTTCAAAGCACTTTTTTTTTAAATATTTAAAAGCCGAGTTAAAATTTAAAAAAAAATAAGCATTCTTGTCGAATGCCGGGAATTCATCTCTTGAACCCTGGTGTTCCAGATGTCCATGAGGGGTGGACTCAACACCTCCTAGCACATGAGTTACTTACCCGTTTACTCCTTATATATAAAAAATTGTCTACTCCAGCAACAACATACTTTGAAATATGCTATAATATACTTATTATATGAATCTGCAATTTTTATTGGATTGGTAGTTCTAAAGCAATTATTTTAATATAAATTAAAATATTTTTTTTATAAGATGGATTTTGACAAACATAAAAAATTATGTTGGTGTTTGCGTAGGGTAATTTTGATTTTGGTTAAATGAATAACTGTTTATTATTTTCATTATGTAGATTAAATGAAATGGAGAAATTCCATGGGATTTTGGATCACTTTGTGGCCAATGTTCCCGAGTGGGAGGCTTTCTGCGATGCGGTAGAGCCTCATAAGACGCCGCTGCCTGAACCTTGGAATAAGAAACTGGATGCTTTTGAGGTATGCAGAATGTTAGCAAATGTTTAAGTAAATCTCTAATAGCTCCAGTTTTTATTCGATTAATAATTTGTGTGCATATTATTCAACTCTCAGTTGGAATAATTGTAAATTGTCGGGTGGAACTTAGGGATTATCGATATTCATCGATGGTGAACAAGTATTGATTGTCGTGAAAATCTTTTGGAGAGGCCTTTGTCCAGCAGTGGATATCTGCCGGCTGATGAAGAAGCAGAAGAAGAACAAATATCGGTTGAGCTGGAAAACATCCAGTGTCATATTGAACTTCAAAGCGATAACTTCGACAATACAACAATAGATCGACGACACACAGCTTCGAAAGGTAACTTCTTCGACAGAACTCTTTCCCGGTAATGCACATATTCTGAGTCAAAAAAAGTAAACGCTAATTGGGTTAGAATAGTAACCACAATGCCTGAACCAATGTGTAGGCGTCTCTCCCATTTCCCTTTCACTTCCACCCCACTTACAAGTTAATTTGCCGTCGTTGCCACATTTTCATGTACGTATTGCGCATAGGGACAGAGTTACCATCTCTGCAAAAAATCTGTGCCAGACTTAGAAAGTAAATATGCCCGATTTTCAATGGCCGGAGAAGAGTTCTGTCGACAGAGTAATCTTACGAAGCTGTGTGTCGTCGAACTATTGTTTTGTCGAACTTATATTCTGTCTAGGCGAATACTATAATATTCCAACTAGTATCTTGTAGAAGTTATCACTTTGTCGTAGTTGCAGAATGTCGAAGTTCAATATGACTTTTGAAATCATCGATCATCGATGTTCGCTTCGATATTATTATCGACACATCGAGGTTCTCATTTAATAAAATATTATAACGTCAATTGTTCTTTAGGGCGCCATCTAGTGTGCATTGGATGTACTAGGTTCAAATATAAAGTTAGTCATTAACTTTGACTATCAAGTTCAATTATTTTCCACTAGATGAGACTGATAGCTATTTCTTTGTATGTCTAAAGGGATATAAATTCACCGGTGAATTATTATTATTAACTACCACTTAAATTTAGATTTCATCTCTTTAAATTTCAAAACTGTTTCGACTATCAATTATTGAATATAATTATTTTAATAGAAGAGATGAAAAATATTCCTTTCTTTTAAATGCCTTAATTATGATCAATTTTGATTTTTTAAAATTCTTATTTACGTTTTTCTTAAGGTACTGTACATGTACATGTTTTTTATTCAACTTACAGAAATTGATGGTCCTCCGTTGTATGCGTTTTGATATGATGGTGCCGGCAGTACAAGGATTTTGTGATGGTAAATGTTATACTAATGTACAGCCACATATTTTGTAAGGGCTATTAGATTCATATTAAAATATATACAAATACACATATAAATACAAATGAATGACTCTGAAAACAACTTTCGATATTTTTGATCTACCAGGAAGAATATTTCCCTGCTGTTCTTTTTTTATTATTATCATAAGGGATGAGGTGAGCAGAACGTTCCGCTGTTGGTAATAGATACGCTCTGCCAATTACAATGCCGTGCCGCTCAGGATTCATGACAAACCCAAAAGTTCTGAGCGGCACTACAATTGCGTTCGTCACCTTGAGACATAGGATGCTAAGCCTCATTTGTCCAGTAATTTCACTAGCTACGGTGCCCTTCAGACTGAAACACAAGAAGACGCCGTTTTGCTACCTACCCATAATGTAGCCGGGGCATCCTGTGCAAAGAAACCTCCAACTGATAAATGCCCTTAGTCGCCTATTACGACACCGTTGGGCCTCGGACTTCCCTATTATTTTTATAATATGTCCAAGTATAAAAATAATATTAATTGTTATATCAAGAGTCTATTTCCTCTGATATGTAATTCCAAATCCAACGCTGAGTGAAATGAGAACAATATTAAAGGTGAAATGGGTCACCAGTTCGTGGAGCCGCCTCTCTTCGACCTGGCGTCGTCGTATGCTGACTCACACTGTTGTATCCCGCTGCTGTTCGTGCTCACTCCGGGCTCGGACCCCATGGGCACACTGCTCAAATTCGCTGACGATCAGGTGAGCTGCCTATCAGCTATCAGCTCGAAGGACCAAAGTCGATTTTAGCTGGCATATTTGGGTATCGAAGGAAATCTGCCTTCCGAATGAGAAGAGAATTCCAATTGTTATATTACATATAACAATTGACATATTTGTAGAACCACTCAACAGGTAGTATTTTAACTTTAATTAATGAAATAAAACAAATTTATTGCTTGCTGACGCACGTGTAATTGAACAAGAAGGACATAACACTAAACCCTTACAAAAATACATTAAACATGTAAATATAAACTTTGCTGGTTGAAAGCGTCGACAATATTTCAAGTGTAATGTGATGTAGCTACGAAATAAAATATTTTTGAATTGATTTGAGTTGTCATACTGAAACATGCAGGGCAAGCCTATCGACATCCCATTCTGCACGGACGCAACCCAAGAAAGGGTAGATATGCGTAGGATTTTCTGCAAACTAAGCTCCGTTGCCGAACGAACCGCCATTTTATTATTTTAATGTTTATTTCTTTATTTGCTTAGTTAAGTTTTAGTAATCAGCTTGTTGTCACAAGCCGTGTGTACATTTTTATTTTCTGTTAATTTTATTATTTCGCCTACGAGACGCCTTGTGTGGGGGCTCGCATAACATGTTACTGTGTACATGTAATGTGCGAAATAAATGATTTTGTGTTTTTGTATTTTGAATTAAGAAAAACGATGTTTTAGATTATTTATTTACTACGGTACGTTATATTTTCAATTCCATACTTAAATCTTGCAATTAATCTCCATTTGTCCAGGGGTTTGGATCGTCTCGCCTGTTCTCGTTGTCTCTGGGACAAGGTCAGGGTCCAATTGCAGTGAAACTTATCGACGAGGGTGTACGCAGTGGGACTTGGGTTGTGCTGCAGAACTGTCACTTGGCTAAGAGTTGGATGCCCATGTTGGAAAAGGTTGAATCTTGTTTATCAATATAATGTCGATATTGGCACTACGTCCAGTATATTTTTTATAAGTAAAAGAGATTGAGGGTCGGTCCATGCGTCATGCTTGTCAACAGGCGACGCTTGGAGTGAACGGTCACGGCATCGTGTCTTCATTAAATTATTGTACCGACATCATAGTCGCATAATGTTTTTTTTATGTAAAATAAAGTCAACTTTGATATGCACTAGTGTAAATACTTGAATGAAATAATACCCCCTTTTTACACTTACTTTAGAACTGGAAACGCTAAAGGAAGGTAGATTTTAAATATTTTTTTGCTATCTTAAACATAAGTGCTATATTAATATAAGATGATGTGTGATTGTTTAAATATCTACATCTAAGTTAATCTCTATCGCAATAGACAACCCTGTCAGGAGGGAGCCTTTTTGTATAAATATAAGAATAAATTAAAATACCAATAATTATTTAGATTTGCGAAGGTTTGACACCGGACTCCACACATCCAGACTTCAGATTGTGGCTGACATCTTATCCAGCTGAACACTTCCCGGTGTACGTGTTGCAAAATGGCGTTAAGATGACCAATGAACCACCACAAGGTATATGGAAGCGGAAAAAAGCGACCATTTTAAATGATTGATAATATTATGTATTTGCACGTTGATATGTATGAACCTAAAGACGTCCACTGCTGGACAAAGGCCTCCCCCAAAGATATCCACGACGATTTGTCCTGCGCTGCCCTCATCCAAAGTATTCCGGCGATCTTGACTAGATCGTCGGTCCATCTTGTGGGGGGGCGTACCAACACTGCGTCTTCCGGTACGTGGACGCCGTTCGAGGACTTTACTGCCCCAACGACCACCTGTCTGTCGAACTATGTGCCCTGCCCACTGCCATGCCATATCGGTAACTTTGGTTCTCCTACGGATCTCCTCATTTCTGATTCGATCTCGCAAGGAATCCGCTTTGTATTTTTTACTCTGTCATTAGGTCTTCGCGCAAACATCGCTCGATCATACCAGAGCGATCCCATCAACGACTCGGAATGGTTCGAGGGCAACAAGCAACCGGAGATATTCAAGAAGCTCCTGTTTGCGCTATGTTTCTTCCATGCCGTGGTGCAGGAGCGGCGACAGTTCGGGCCGCTGGGGTGGAACATCCGCTACGAGTTCAACGAGACAGACCTCAGGATTAGCATCACTCAACTCAATATGTTCCTCAATGAGTACGATGTAAGTCGGCTTAAACAATGTAGTAAATAAACCAATACTTTTATAATTTTTATAGCCAGGTACTGCATGTGGTTCTTTGGACACGTCTCCCGGCGCGAGAGTGAGTCCATTGAGCGTCTTGTCGTGCAGGGCAAAGTGGAGGCCACCAGAGAGCGAGGATGGTCGTCCATGCGATGGACCGACCAAATTAAGTCTGCTATGGGTGGTCCATTGAACGAGTGTACGAGACTGTCGGTCAGCAGTGAAAAGTGGTGAATGCTCGTGGGGTAAATCACATCTGCCCCAAAAGACTTCATTTCGTGATGACCACGAACGCTCTGCCAAGAGTGGCACGAAGAAGAAAAAAAAGAACTGGATATGAAAATTATAACGATATTAAAATAGTGTATATTTCTATTACACATAATTTTTAAATCTAAATTTCTTCAACTCCAGACATTTCGCACTCATCCTCACTTTCATCCGATCAATCATTTGTGTTTACTTTAATTTGTTCTGATATTATATCTAAAATCTCATACATTTATAGAAATTTCAATCTTATAACTTTACAATAATAACACTGAACTATAAATTTAATAAACCATAACAATAAACCACATATAACATCAATTCTTTCATTATTAACTAAAACTAAATAGTCAGACCTCACAACAATTAGAAATGTAATTATTATTTATTTTGGCATTCACCATTTACTTTTGATTGTCAATATATTTTCTTCTTCAAAATAGTAACGAACTTCCTTCTTCTGCCTGTACAAGGAAATTCAAATTTCAAGTTTAAAATTCCTGTAAATACACAAATACTACTACAAAATGCAAAAACATCTCGAAAGTAGTTTACCTGTACATGCCTTAGAGTATAATTTTATGCCACTCTCAATCTCAAGTAGGTAATTCGCTAAATTAATACTTACTGAAGAATGTATTGATCCAATGGATTTATACTCACGAAGATATGATCCTACGTGGATCCTAACCCAGAGTTTTACAATAAACAACGATTGTTGTCGCGCTCAGCGCGTCATGCGTCGCGATCTCCCCTTAGGGCGTCGCGACTATGACATCTTGAACATATCGTGAGATATCCGTTCGCGCACTGTATACTATATATCTC
This sequence comes from Leptidea sinapis, assembly GCF_905404315.1. NCBI lineage: Eukaryota > Metazoa > Arthropoda > Insecta > Lepidoptera > Pieridae > Leptidea > Leptidea sinapis. Next base: position 5,565,349 of record NC_066281.1, on the reverse strand, counting down.
AAAGGCATACGGTGCGCGTTGAACGAATCATAAATCGGCGATGGGCCGATTGTATGTTATGAAAGTTCAGTAACGAGAGTCCCTTCGGGTAATAATAAAAATGATGACACGCAATAGAAGCGGTATCAACGTATTAATATCGGTACACGTCGTGATCACAAATCGGATCGACGCCCGGTGCTTGAGAGGAGCGTGAACGTCTCGCACGCGTGAAATGCGCGACGCGTTCCGGCTTGCGGGCCCTCACGTTAAAAATCTTAACAGAGGGAAACCGTCGAAGCCCAGTCGGCGTTTTGGTGCGCGCAAAAAATTTTCACGATCGCTTTCAACGTGACGAGGATCGCCGCAGCGTATGATACTATAGAGAGAGTGAAGAGAGGAATTATGAGAAACGAAATCACAAAAAACCTTTCAAATCACCAAATCAAATATCATCCGCATAGGGAAACTCGAAAACGCTCGATCGACACAGCGCGGTGAGTCTGTCTCATTTTTTATATTGTAAAAAAAGAACATATAAAACAACGCGCGACACAAACACAGACACAGACACACAGCTCTGCCCCGAGAGTACCAACAACCGTATTGTTATTATATCATCGTCGTTATCATCGCGCGCATTCACAAACTTACTCAAATATAAATATATATTAAATAAAATATGAATGACGATGACGACGACGAGAATAATAAAACAGCAGCAGTTGTTGTTGATCACCATCTTCCTCACTGTCTTCAACATACAGGTCGTTGTCGATGATTGTTGCTGAAACCCTAGCCCCTTTTAATCCAATTGTTCACCGATACTTCTCTCTCCTCCACTATTTCTTTTTGGAGCTTCCAACATGCATTTATATGCATGCAAACCTATGTACTAATCATTGGTACTAATGTAAAAAGCAACTAGTTACTAGCTTTACTTCGTACTTGGTCGCGTGGACTAAATCGGAACTAAAAGTTAGAACGGGATAGAATCAACTGCTAAGACTGGGAGGGAGTGAGGCAGATGTGGGGTTGGACGTCTTTGGCTTAATTTGCGAAAAGATTTGTCATAAGCCATGGCCAGTGATAGGCTAGTAGGTAATATTACCTAATGCTTTTCTGTGGTGGTATAGCTTTGACGAATATTTTTTCCAAATAAATTGTATGAAACGCAGTCGGTTTGAATGATGCGGTGTTTAAATTGCTTACAAAAGGATTTTACTAGGTATTTATTGTAAGGTAAAACTTACTGGATGGGTGTTCAATAGAAGTTATTAAAGAATTATCATCATCATCATCAGCCGGAAGACGTCAACTGCTGGACAAAGGCCTCCCTAAATATCTTCACGACGATCGGTTCTGCGTTGCCCTCATCCAACGTATTCCGGCGATCTTGACTAGATCGTCGGTCCCTCTTGTGGGGGACTCCTGCCAACTATGTACCCTGCCTACTGCCACTTCAGTTTCGCAATCATTTGGGCTCATATCTGATTCAATCTCGCAGGGAAACTCCGAGCATAGCCCTCTCCTCTGAGCGACAATGAGCTACCATGTGAGTTAAAGAATAACAGAACTAAATTAACTTCAATACTAGTGTTTTATATTAATTAAGGTAGTTATTAAGGTAGGCATTGCCTATTTGCCTATATGGAATGCACGCCTCTGATCTCAGCAGAGTTGGTCATACGAATAGGTACTTTTATTAAAGTTTGAAACAGTACAGCATCTAATATTGTGTGCTGTGAATGTTGCAGGATGTTCAGTTTGTTGCTCTACGTTATCTGACTGGCGAGTGTAACTACGGCGGCCGTGTCACCGATGACTGGGACCGTCGTTGTTTGAACACAATTCTCTACAAGTTCTACAATCCCAGCGCGATCGAGGAGGACAAGTACCCCTTAGATCCTACCGGTTATTATTATTATTTTTTATCTTGAAATTGAATGTAGTTAACAAACGGAGATTGTTTTAAATGTAGTCTCAATAGGAAGTAATATGAAAATAGTTTACCAGTAGAAGGCTCCTTTGCACAGGATGCCAGCTAGATTATGGGTACCACAACGGCGCCTATTTCTGCCGTGAAGCAGTAATGTGTAAGCATTACTGTCTTTCGGTCTGAAGTGCGCCGTAGCTAGTGAAATTACTGGGCAAATAAAACTTAACATCTTATGTCTCAAGGTGACGAGCGCAGTTGTAGTGCTGCTCAGAATTTTTGGGGTTTATCAAGAATACTGAGCGGCACTGCAATGTAATGAGCAGGGCCAATCAATTACCACCAGCTGACCGTTCTGCTCGTCTCGTCCCTTATTTTCTTCAAAAGAAATAGTGTAGTAAAGAATACAATGCCTTAAATTAGTGATATAATTATTATATTGATATAAATTAAAATGAGCATGTGGTGTAACATATTAAAGAACACAGAACAGAAAAAACTAGTAGAAGGGGCATCATGTCATTTTACTATGGAAACCGATGTCGCCAAACTCTCTCTCTTTATCTATTAAATATGTAATACACACACTTAAATCCGGCTTTATGGTACGCTTAAATTCAAAATCATGAAAAGACCTAACTACAAATTTATTTACATCAATCTCGAACTTAATACATCTCATTATCTTAATGTGATTATGGCAACCTCAGAACTTTTTCTTAAATTGCGAAAAATAACATATGAAAACTTGAAGCAATAGGAACTCTCAAAATACCTAGTGTTGTACGAAAATGAATAAACATATCGATAAGTTAATAAAAATTAGAAATGATGTAATCAGTGTTGATAAAGTTTATTACCGATAAGCGTCGAAAGCTAAATAATTATAGGCCAATATTTTTTCTTAGGCATAGTTTTATTTAAAAGGATGGACAATTCCTGAATTCAAATAAAATCAAGACAGCGTACACGAATAGTCTTGGAAAGTTACAATATCTATATTATATTTATTTGGGAAGCAATACACGCCCAGGGGCCAGTAAGACATGCGATTTTAGAAACCGTACTGCTTCCATACGTAATGCCCGTGCGGAAAGAAAATTTCCTAAACAAGCAGTAACGAATGATTAATAAAAAAAGAAGCTATAAGCACTGATGAAGTATTAATAATCTTGATAGTCTTATGATATAATGATATTTTATATTATGATGTACATATGCTACAATGATGGCAAACATTCCCAGAATATATTATGGTTTTCGATCTATTTTTTAATATTTTAGTACGTATTTCCTCAACTCCATGATGTAATGAGGTTTTTCTTCTACTACACCTCGACTCAACCTTATCGGTGGGACTTTAATATATGCCGAATATTAAAATTTAATTAAAAATGTTTGTCTATATCTTAAATTTAAGGCTTATATCTTAAAATTAATGCTTATTTACTTTAACTGGAATCTTACACATATTTCTTAAATAATTATTGGCTTAACCTAATAAGAGACAACATTTATAGTATTATAACATTTTCCTTACTTACACCCTTATCGCATGATGCATGGAAAAGAGCAATACTTGAATACAATTTATAAAGATAACATTTGTTTCGATAAAATTATATCGATATGTACATGCATGCACTTGTTGAGTGGATAGATATTTTTATTGTTTACATTAATTATTCTAACATAAGTTACATCGATTAAACGTAAAGGTAAAAGAACCATACGTCGTAATATTATGGTTCATTTTTGATTGTATATTTGGCACTACACTTAAAAAATATTAATTGTATTTGAATCGGAAAATTATGATCCCTTCGTTGGACATATTTTTATTGTGGCTACGATTTCTACTGTCAAAACTGGCACAATAAGGCATATTTGTATTTTTTTTTAATAATTATGCTTCACTTGACATGAAATGACTGGTCTCACTTGAGCCTCGAGTAGGTACATTTGTACACAATAGTGGCGACAGGGTAACGCCTACATTTTTTTATAGAATAGGAGGACTAACGAGCGTACGGGTCACCTGGTGTTAAGTGATCACCGCCGCCCACATTCTCTTGCAACACCAGAGGAATCACAAGAGCGTTGCCGGCCTGTAAGGAAGGTGTACGCTCTTTTTTTGAAGGTACCCACGTCGTATCGTCCCGGAAACACCGCACAAGGAAGCTCATTCCACAGCCTAGTAGTACGAGGAAGAAAGCTCCTTGAAAACCGCACTGTGGAGGACCGCTTCCACTAGTTTTTTCTGTTCCTTGTTAAAGAATCTTAACTTAAAGGTTGGATAAGATGTTGAACCGTCAATGACAAGAAGATATATATTTTGAAAAAAACATTTTAATTTGATTTGTTTTATCAATAGATATGTGACGTCATGCCTAGAGTTCAATTTCTATGCATCCACAACCTTTTCGTGTGATAAAAAGATAGCCAATTGAATCAAGCCATTCCTAGACCACTTTCTAATTCAAATGAAGCAAACTGTCTGTAGGTGTATACCACATACCATCGCTGCGCGAGCATTCGGACTTCATAGCGTTCGCGCGTTCGCTGCCAGTCGCGACACCGCCTTCCGTGTTCGGGTTCCACTCCAACGCGGACATCACCAAGCACTTCCGCGAGGCCGAAGATCTCATGAACACGGCTATACTCACACAGGTGCTTTAGGTTTAAGGTGTACTACAAAAGAAGACTCAAATAGAATATGGAGTAACAATAACATAACATATTATATCACCACTTGGTAAATAAACTACATCAGATCGTAAAGGCGCTTCGGCTTGAGGAGACGGACTGATAACAAACAATTTTTTAAGTCATAACATCAAAATTGGCTTCATTGTTAGAGAAGCTTTAATAATTATTCTTTAATTTGAGCTCATATCATAGATGGTAGTAAAGTTAAAATAGCTAAAGTATTTATAAAATAGTAGTACTCTCGCCAGTTAATTAGCTACAAATAATTATTTAAATTGTAGAATTATTAGCAAATGTCAGAGCCATTTTTTTAACTCCATTCAAAATCCCTCTAACAATACAATTTAGCACTATATTTTAAAATCTGTCTTTATTAATAATTCTACCACTCACTTCATAATTTTTTTTAATTAAGTCATCAGCAGTAGTTTTAATAAAGTATTATAGTAGACGACATTGTAAAATGTTTTTATTATTCATATAGTTTGATTTTGTTGATGTACACATAGTCGTAATTATTAATGTAATATTCTTTTATGTTCCATTAATCCACATTTCGCCGGCAAACAAGGATCGCACTGTAAGTATGTCTCGAGTTATTTCATTAATTCATTTCCTTTGTACATTTCTCAAATAACATATTTTTATGCTCCAAGGACCTGCTCAAAGCGTATCTGGTGAGTCTTTTGTTTTTCTAAAAGCTGTTTCAAGTTGGGTGTTGTTTTGTTCAGTTTCATAAAAACTTCTCTACCATTTCGTAAAGGCAAGCTAATTTTATTGTTCTTTTGTTTGTGTTGTAACATAATTTACTTTTGCTACTGCTTCTGTGGAAAATGGGGCTTTTGTGTACTTTACTTTTGCTGGGCTTAAATTGAATAAGTTGATTGAAAAATTTGGTATCAGCAATAGAACTAACGAGATCACACAAATCACGCCATCCCACTTTGAAAGGTGTGGATGCGAAGAAATAATAGGCCAGGCCTAGGAGACGTTCCAACTTTCATTCGTTAAGGGTGCAGTACACTGTGAACGGTATCATTAGGTCGTTTATTTACATGTTTCCACACCTGCAGATAATACCATTTAACATCACAGTCGTCACATCAGGTAGGTTATTTGTTGGGGTACAAATTTTCAGTAAAATTATTTCTATTGGGTTTGTTTTACAATCATGTTTCATACAAATTATTTAAGTTGGCAATCTTTAAGTTGGTATCTGTTAAGTTGGTAATCTGGCACGAGACTAATTTTGGCGAGACAACACGTCCTGAGGATGCCTCGTGTAGAGGCGAAACACGTGTCGAATTGTTTTAAAAACAAATATTGGCGGAATTAACACTAAAGAAAACTTAAATTATTTGTATAATTATGTATTTCCGCAAAGTAACGCCTAATTCAATAAATTTTCTTAAATCATGTATCAATAATAATTGACGCACTTTCATAAAAATTATCTAGGCCCAAACTTGGTATAGTATTTATGGGTACTAGGCAACGACATATTTAATCAAAAAATATATTCTATTTAATTTTTTATTTACAAATTTTAATACCACCTCTGAAATATTCACAAACAAGCTAACTTCTAAATAATTAACTGTTAAATTAAAGACATCTATTTCCTAAGGTTCTATGAATAAATTACGAACACAGTGACTAATTCATATTCGAACAAAAATTGGGCAGAGTAACGTCCTAACTCGTCAACGGTTGAAATGGAAGTGTGTTGACGACATCATCGTTGATGTCTCAGATAATTTATACGGATACTAGATGGAGTTTCTTGCTGCTAGAAATCCGATGAAAAGTGCCCAGGTTTGTTACTTTAGTGTGAGTGACAAGCTACGTCTTCCACACGCGATTTGTATGTGTGTATGTGTTTTTGTCGCTTTGTGTTAGCGTGCGTGCATTGCTTAAAATAGAGGTAGGACGTTTTAACAGCTGCCACAGTCTGTCAAGACGTAAAAAAGGTCTAAGGTTGATGTCATCAAATGAACTCAAGTGATTATTCCAGGACGCGATGGCGGCGGGCGAGGGCGGCAGTACTCCGGAGCAGCAGGCGATGGCCATCGCCGAGGACGTGCTGGAGCGGCTCCCGAACAAGATCCTGACGGGGCCGTCGCACGAGGGCGACATCAAGCCGTCCGACATGACGCCCATGTCCATCGTGGTGCTTCAGGAGGCCGCCCGCTACGAGCGGCTCGTCAGCGTCGTGCGCACCAGCTCGCGGGCCGTCATCGGGGCCGTGCAGGGTCTGTTGACTGATACAGGCTTCACTTAGAAAGGCCCTGAAAATTTCCCAAAATTTAGAGAGACAAGAGGGTATAATATAATTACGATGCGCCATTAGCGGCTCGAATCATTGGTGATTTTTTTGGAACTTGACCCAAGGCGATTACGTAAAGATGTTGGGTGTGTCTACATTTCATAATGTATATAGGTATTTATACCGACGCAGCAGCTAAGTTTCATTACACACTTCTTATGATGCCTGGCATTCTACTAATCTCGGTTAAGTCGAGTAAGTCTTTTGTTGGGCGATATATTGTTGGGCGATGGCTTTTACAACATGTTCCCCGAAAATATACAAAACAATTGTGTTACGAAATTCAATAGAATATTAAAAAGACGCGGTGAAGGTTACGATAACATTAATGACTCTCTCAATGATACCATAGATTGGAAATGGAGCGACTTAATAATAAATTTTACTGTTCAAAATTACATAAAATATAGTCTTCTAGTTTATGTATGTTTGTAGCCTTACTGTTGTAGAAGACTGTTTTGTTCCTGACTAAATAAATACAAAACAAAGTAGATGCCCGCTAAGTTTCTTGCGCCCGTTTACCTACTTATTATTAAAAGACGTATGCGAATTGGTGTTAAGTTACCATATCTCTCTCACTTCGCACGATCCCACTTACAAAAACTATCGAGATTGAAAATTGAAAACACCAATAACATGTAATAATCTAGTAAAAATTCAGTAAAGGTTAGAAATACCACTCAAATTTTGATTATCCAGAGAGAATGAAGGCCGTAAAGTATGTGTAGAATGTCATTAATACGATGTCATGGCACAGGTGTCAGCGTACTGACGGACGTGACGGAGGAGGTACTGACGAGCATGGTGCGGGGACGGATCCCGGCGCTATGGGCGGGCAAGAGTTACCCCTCGCTTAAACCGCTCGCAGCATACTTCGACGACCTCCTTGAGAGACTTGCTTTCCTGCAGGTAACAAGAAACAGATAATAAAACTTTTTATCGAAAGTTACCAGTGGGAGGCTCCTTTGCACAGGATTCCGGTTAGATTATGGGTACCATAAAGGCGCCATTTTCTGCTATGAAACAGTTATGTGTAAGCATTTATGGTGTTTCAGTATGACAAAGATGCCGTAGCTAGTGAAGTTACAGGGCAAATGAGACAACATCTTAGGTCACAAAGTGACGAGCGCAATTATTGTAGTGCCGCTAAGAATTTTTGGGTTTTTCAAGAATCCTGAGTGCCACTGTATTGTAATGGGCAGGGTGTATCAATTACCATCAGTTACCGGCATCCTGTGCAAAGGAGCCTCTCACTGGTAAATGCCCTAGTCGTCTCTTACGACACCCTTGGGCCTGGGACTTCCTTATTCTTGAATGGTTCGGGAAGCACATTTGTTCGAATGATATCAATGTGTTATTGATGTTAACAGCACTGGCACCAGTTCGGGCCGCCCGTGGTGTTCTGGCTGTCGGGCTTCTACTTCCCGCAGGCATTCCTCACGGCCGCGCAACAGAGCTACGCCCGCAAGTACAAGATACCCATCGACCAGCTCGCCTTCCACTACGAGGTGAGCACCTCCACATTTCCAACATAATATTATATACTCAATACATCATTGAGAAACTACACGAAACCTACTTATTGAGTTTCTTTTATCATAATCTTAACGCACACGAAGAGGTCGAACCATAGTCCACAGAATTTAAAATATAATTAACAAATAAGACACTCTATTTAGACAACGACCTTCACCCCTGGAGGAGTGGCAACGAAGCACACAAGCGGCAAATCTGTCTTCTCTTCTCGTGAACAATTAGCGACGAAATGAAAATTTCAGTTTGAACTCTTAGAAATTTTAATTAATAATTAATACAATCTATCGCTTGAAACATTCGCGGGAGCAAGTGGGAAGTCATAAAACAAACTTCTGCGACTATTCCCCTATCATTGGCATTAACCCAGTATTTCATTCTATTCTATTGTTCCTACAGCGACTTCATTAGAAGATACAGTTTGTTCAAAGTCGTGTTTACGTTGACAACCAAACTTTAAAAAACGTTTGTGTGGTAAAGGTTACTATAACATAAATGACTTTCTTAATGATACAACAGATTGGGAATGGAGTGACCGCCTTCAGGCTATTACATAATAAGTTTAATTGTACAATATTACTTTTTAAGCATATATTTTATTCGATGAAAAAAAAAAAGCCCACTGAGTTTGTTGCGCCCATTCTTCTCAGGTCTGAGGCATTCATTTTGGAATGGGTGGTAGTTTTTGACTTTCAATAAGTGATGTCACATCCTATTTTGAATAAAAATATTTGAATTTGAATTTGAATATGTTTTTTAACGGTAATGACCGGTGCTAAGATTGAACCATAGTTTATTATTTTTTTATTATTTCATTATACTTATATCACTATATTTATAACTGAATCGTATTCTTTTTAATTTATTTACAATAAATATTTACAAAGGATCAAACTGTGGAGAGGAGACCTATAAAGGAATTTGGACTGTGAATTACAGGATACATAGAAGAATGCATTATTAGTCCATTAGGCCCTAGCGTTCAAAATAGCCTTTGAATACTAATACATGCTTTACACATTTATAATGTCATTTCATTGTTTTTTATTATACTTGTTTAATTTATTTATTTATTAATAATAGTTTTTATTTTATAAATACCCCACTTAACTAACGTCAAAACTGTTAACTGTTAACGTATAAGTTATTTTTAAGTATTAGATAATATGAATGTTTTTAATCAAAGCCGAAAGGAACATGCCACAAAAACTACTATAATAAGGTGTGACTGCTATATTTATACAATGCCGCATTTTTTCCAGTTGTTTAAAATATTTTATACATTCAGTTCAGGTTTGATTCGGACAGTGACAGTTGACACACGACTAAAGAGAAAAGTGTGCTCACATTGTGGTTTAGCACACTTTTGCCGTTCTGCTATCATCAGACTGCGAAAGATATGTAGTCTACCAACTATTAGGTTTACATTTCGTATAACGCACGTTGTTGTCAGGTACAACGCACATTTCATATTGAAGAGCCACCTTCGGAGGGCGTCTACATCCGGGGACTGTTCATGGAGGGCGCTCGGTGGAATATGGAAGACTACTACGTTGACGAATCGCATCCGAAGATACTCTACGACGAGTTCCCGCCGGTACTGTCCTATAAGACTATAGCCAGCTTTAGCTGGCCTTAATCTTAATTCTTAAGGGCCTTACAAATAAACTTGGTATTAATTTATACCTGAGAATAAACCAATATGTAAAATGTTGACTATATCACTGACAACACTGTCAATACAAAGATGATTCGGAAGTTATCCGAATGTCAGGCAACCTTGTATATAAACGCAGAAAACTTAGGAATAAACCAATGATAAGCAAAATGTTTATTTATAAACATTTCGCATATTCTTAGTTTGTTCTCAGATATAACTGTTATGCTTGCACGTTTTTGCGTCACGGCACAAAATAGCGCCGCTGATGTGGGTGGTACCCAGCATTTTGTGCAAAAAAGCCCCACACCGGTAAAGAGTAAATTAAATAAAATAAAGAATTACTTTCAAACAGACTGTTTAGACTATAGGAATGTTGAGAACGGATTGCAAATGGCCCGTTGGCGTTTTTGTGTCAGTACCTAATCCTCAATAAATTAATGCTAAAAATTAAAATCAAGAATCTAAGACTCTATGAATCGATTGATTCATAGAGTATATATTATGTATAGAACGTCTGAATCGATTGATTCATAGAGTATATATTATGTATAGAACGTCTGAATCGATTGATTCATAGAGTATATATTATGTATAGAACGTCTGAATCGATTGATTCATAGAGTATATATTATGTATAGAACGTCTGAATCGATTGATTCATAGAGTATATATTATGTATAGAACGTCTGAATCGATTGATTCATAGAGTATATATTATGTATAGAACGTCTGAATCGATTGATTCATAGAGTATATATTATGTATAGAACGTCTGAATCGATTGATTCATAGAGTATATATTATGTATAGAACGTCTGAATCGATTGATTCATAGAGTATATATTATGTATAGAACGTCTGAATCGATTGATTCATAGAGTATATATTATGTATAGAACGTCTGAATCGATTGATTCATAGAGTATATATTATGTATAGAACGTCTGAATCGATTGATTCATAGAGTATATATTATGTATAGAACGTCTGAATCGATTGATTCATAGAGTATATATTATGTATAGAACGTCTGAATCGATTGATTCATAGAGTATATATTATGTATAGAACGTCTGAATCGATTGATTCATAGAGTATATATTATGTATAGAACGTCTGAATCGATTGATTCATAGAGTATATATTATGTATAGAACGTCTGAATCGATTGATTCATAGAGTATATATTATGTATAGAACGTCTGAATCGATTGATTCATAGAGTATATATTATGTATAGAACGTCTTGAATTCTGAAGAGCTACTCAATCCGTTTTTTTGCTCACTTGCTACTCTTTCCATCTTTTCCAGATGATTCCCAAACCTGACCGTCTATCTGTTACAATAAATACAATGGTATGTTAAAGGTTTGGCTGATTCCGTTGAAGAGAGATGATATTCCAACGGATGTTTTCTACAACTGCCCCCTGTACAAGACCGGGGATCGTCGCGGCGTCTTGTCCACTACGGGCCACTCCACCAACTACGTGTTGTTCATGAGATTGCCCACTAGCCAACCGCCTGATCACTGGATTATGCGTGGTGTTGCGCTCTTAACACAATTGCCATTTTAAGCAACTCCTACTGATAATTTTGGTCCTTCGAGCCACTTTACAATACTTATTTATTTTTATTTTTTAGTCGTATCTCTTTCTTCTGAGACTATAGCCTAATTTAAAGCCTGCCAAGATTTACGAACAATGTGTTAGAGGATGGTTAGCTTAGCTGTATACCCGACAGGTTAAGTGCGCCAAAGATGTTATCTCTGATGGTGTGATTTGAATACCTCCTAGCCAACAGATTTTAGAATCAATAAAATTTTTTTTTACTAAAAATCATCAGGCTTCAAGGACCAAAATTTTGAACTAGATTTGTAGCGTTAATTGAACGTAAAAATGTAGTAAACCATTATTATTTAGTGCAAATACCGTAGAACCTCTGGAAGTCGATATTGAAGGACGCCAGAAAATTCAAATTATAGTTTTCGACTTATGAAGGAATTCAAATTTAGTGAATTTTGTCAGCAAAAACAGGTGGACACCTGTAAACATGCACGTGTTACCATCATAAATTCCTTTATCATTTCATAAAATTAGTTTCTGTATTCCTACTTTTACATTGATCATCAAGTTGTAATAAAGGTTGTAAAATTAAACATAGCTATTTTCGATATGTCGAGGTAAATTATTTTTTTAAAGTAAGAGGAAAAATATGTAATTAAATTACTTGCAAACACTTACTAATAATTTCAACGAATAAAGGGGTCAGATTTGGAGCAATAGAGGTTATCGGGCTTGGAGGGGAAGGAACACAACAATCTTCGAATTAATGAGGTTTTAGACTTATCGAGGTTCGACTTGAAGAGGTGCATTAAATATGACTAAGTAGTCAAGAAAGTACTTGTAACAAGTAGGAGTAGTAATTGACAACCCTCATAATGAAATAAAATTATCTATGTGTTAACAATCTCAAGACTAAATATTTTAAATTATAATAAACATATTCTTTTAAACCATTAACTAACCGCTTTTCTGTTTTAGAATTTGTTGGAAAATTTAATTTAAAGCGTGAAATTGCATTAGTTATGCTTGAATTGAATAAAGTTTACAAAGTTAAAATTTTAATTTGTACTAGTGCTTTTGAATTTTGTGAACTGCCTTTTTGATCTCATTTTCTAGGCTGATGTTGGACTTTTTTTTAGATAATTGATACGTTTAGATAAAGCCTCTTGCTATTAGGTCAGGTTTATTACTTAAGTGTGTGTGACAGCGGAGACATACACTCACGATTTGTAAGGCACTTTGTTTAAATGTGCGTCCGTTGCTGAAAATAGATGTTAACTTTTCACCGCTATTTCTTTCGACTTGTCCATAACTGTCACAGTTTATCTAGACGTATTAATTATCTAATGGACTTGTGTATTATAATATTTAATTTATTCGTTATTAGAATTAGTTAATTTTATTCTAGTTATGAGTGTTTCCTATATTTTAATTAATCATGTTAAAAAATGTCGGAGCCTTACTTTGGGCATTTGTGATTTACTAATTCTTATTACATGTATCTTAATATTTTGAATTTATTTCTATTGATGTTCTTAGTGCTCGAGTAATATAATATTATATTTAATAAATATTAATATTGGAATGAAACTGTTTTATTTATTTCAGCAGCGGCCTAAGTGCTTTGTTTTTATTCGTTTTTGGTTTTATGCGTCGTAGGTCATTTTAGCAGCTTTCCTCTATACAATGGTTGGATAAACATAAAATTAAAATAATAGCCATGAACTCAAATACCATTTTCAACACTCAAATGTGTAAAGTTTGTGCATATAGATAATGCTTAAAAAATTCTTTCATTTATAATTTGTCCATTTTATTAATAGATTTTTGACAGCTCGATGACTGACAAGCTTAATTTGTTTTTAACCGACTTAAAAAAAAAGGAGGAGGTTCTCATTTCTTTGGTATTTTTTTTAATGTTTGTTACCTCAGAACTATCGACTGGGTGAACCGATTTTGATAATTCTTTTTTTTATTTGAAAGCTGGTGCTTCCAGTGTGGGTCCCATGGAATTTAGTCTAGATCTGACAATGGCTCTGTAATTTAAGAGTTATGGTTTTCACATGGAATCCATACCTAAGTCTTGAATTTGATAAAAATAACAACCGAATTCAAATGCACTAAAAAGTATAAAAATAACTGCTTATTTGTATACAATCTAAGTAATTAATCTATTTCTACTTACGATTGAAACTACATACATAGAGGTGAGATGAGCTTGAGTCGCACGCACGACGCGGACGTGAGGAGGTGAAAGGCGAGAGCGGAGCCGCGGTGTAAGTATATATATATACTTCAACTGGCAAAGTCAACCGATCGTCTGTCCGGCCGCCATTTTGACGTAGGCTGTCACTCGCAACAAACGCCCGTGCTAGTCACACGCATTTACGTTTGCTGAGTGTTCTCTCGCATTTGGTATACCTCGAGTTGAGTAGTTTTATTCCTCGGTGTAACTTTTGGGAGTCCTTGGATTGATGAGAGTGAGAGTACATATGTTGTAACAACTTGTTGCTGCAACTTCATGATTACTTTGAACAAGAAAATCTAAATGGCGGTCCGCTTATACCTATCTCGCAAGTGCGTATTACGGCCGCATCAGTCTTTCAACTGTGACTAAATCACTAAGCACACACGCTTAACACGAAGCATACGGCAGGAGCGGCTTCGACAACGCGAGTCTTCTACACCAAGAAGAGAACGCGGGCCTCGTGATGTGACAGCAGTTGACGATTTTGACGCTGACGCCATTCGTCGTCATGTAGGCTTATGACTATTATCTGAAAAAAGAAATTTCAACTTATTACAAATAACAATAACAAAATTTCCGGGGTCTATCGAGGCTTATATGAGATAGGTACGAGTACATACATACATACCTACATAAAATCACGCCTCTTTCCCGTAGGGGTAGGCAGAGACCACTTCTTTCCACTTGCTACGATCCTTACATACTTCTTTCGCTTCGTCTACTTTCATTATTCCTTTCATACATGCTCTCCGGCTTAGGGTACTCTTGACCTGGCCTTTTTTCAAGACGTCCCTGATTTGATCTTGAAACGTCCGCCTAGGTATACCCCTTCCAATACTTTCATTCACACTGGCCTTATACACTTTCTTCGTCAATCGTTCTTCATTCATTCTCTCGACATGTCCAAACCATCTCAGCATACCTTTCTCAATTTTTGTCACAACATCTTCTTTCAGATCACAACGTTTCCTTATCTCACTATTTCTTATCCTGTCACTCAGTTTAACTCCTATCATACTTCTCAACGCTCTCATCTCAACTGCATTTATTCTGCTTTCATGTTTCTTCTGCCATACCCAACTTTCACTTCCGTACATGAGTGTTGGAACCAACACCCCCTCATGCACAGCCAAACGAGCCTTATTAGACACCTTCTGACTGTTCATAAAGGAGTGCAAAGCTCCATTCACCATGTTTCCTGCATTCACTCTCCTTTCAATATCACTCTCATACTTTCCATCTCTTCCAGGTACTTAGTTATTAACATTAAAGTTTTGTGAACTACCAGTGGGCTCCAGCTCCTTTGCACAGGATGGCAGCTAGATAATGGGTACCACATGGGTGACTATTTGTGAGCATTAGTGTATTTCGTTCTGATGGGCGCCGTAGCTTGTGAAATTATTAACATCTTATGATATTAAGTCTCATTTGCCCAGTAATTAATAACATAAGTCTCAAGAAGACGAGCGCAGTTGTAGTGCCCTTCAGAATTTTTGAGTTTTTCATTGGTTTTTCATCGGAACTACATTGTAATGGGCAGGGTGTTACAACTACCATCAGCTGAACTTGCTCGTCTTGTCCCTTATTCTAATAAAAAACAAAAAAAGAATAGTTACCATTAGGTGGAAATAAGGTCATGAAATAATTATGTTTTATATTAAGGATGTGCATTCAAAACAGATTGAAACTACATGGGCGTAACTTAACCATGTTGTAATTCCTATCAATGTAGTAATAGCAGAAAGAGATAGCAAAAAAAAAACAATAATTAAATTAACTAGTTGAAGAACAGCACCGTCGTTAACTGCCTCTTGAATTGAGCGCTGAGTATGCTTTATTATATACAAGTACTAACTGACCCGACTGACTTTGTTCTGTTCACAATAAAAAAATTTGAGGATAAGAGCAATTTATAGTATGAATAATATAATATTGAAAATGCAATCTTATTTAAAAGAGTGGCAATGAATTTCTTGCTGCTTCTTCTCATTAGC
The DNA here is from genome assembly GCF_905404315.1 of Leptidea sinapis. NCBI lineage: Eukaryota > Metazoa > Arthropoda > Insecta > Lepidoptera > Pieridae > Leptidea > Leptidea sinapis. The sequence goes on along the minus strand of NC_066281.1, from coordinate 5,549,402 downwards.
TCAACCCTTTACGAAGAAGCAAAAGATTCAATACGAAAAATAAAATTTACATTCATAATTGTCATTTCCTTGACCCACATGATTAAAATAAATTTGATTTATGCAACCAAGAGACTCGCTTCGGGAAACATTCAAGTTGATAAACTTCCTAACCCTTTCCTCAGAATACATTTAAATACATATATGTACATATACATTTATATACATACATAGTGTATGTTAGAAATAATATTACCGAATTTAAGAAAAATTGTGATTTAAATTCATTCAATTTTAGAAGAAAGAATAAACTGTACGTGCCGTTTAATAAGTTAGCGAGAATTAAGGGCTCCTTTATAGGTCTCGGTATTAAATATTACAATATAATACCAGACAGTATACTAACACAAATTCAAGAAATATATTAAAGCTTCTTTGACAAACAAGGCTTATTATAGAAGCTAGTGATGTTTGGTTCGGCGCAGGCCACCTCAAATTGTAAATGTTTTTGTTGTTATATAATTTAAAAGATGAACTGGGAGTTTCTTATCAGTTCTTCTCTTCATGTCAAAGCCCCTTTTCAAACTGATGTAGCTTCATGGCATTGAACCAAGTGTTGTTACAAATGTTATTGTCACTCCCTATGGTAAAGAAATATATTTCTATGAGTCATCAAACACAAATGAACATAAGGCAGCATACTGCTATCTATACTAACCTGAATTATAATATATTTTCTAACATGCATTATATTAATATATATATTATGTATTAATGTATGTTGTATTGCTGTTATGGCAGATAATGCTACAACGAGATGCTAACATTGAACGTGTGCTCGTCCACTTATCATACTCCCAGAACAAATAGATCAAATGAATAGAACATGAAAGATGTATCCTTTCAGAAATTCCAGACATGAAACATTTTCCGTATATATTATTATTACCATAAAGATTTAGCTGAAACATATTACGCTGCCCTGTCGTTTAGAATGAAAAAGCTAGAGTTGTTGATGCGATATGTAGGTATTAAATAAGCGAGGCGTACACATACACCCCGCTGCTATAGGGTTGTCGAAGGAAAATAAAATATTAAGTTTTTTGTGAAGTCTTATGTGGTTCTAGAGACCTTCTTGGATTGGGAACTCAAACCCAACAGACACCTGATCTTAAATCATTCATTCATTCATTTCAACCTGAAGACCTCCACTGCTGCACAAAGGCCTCCCCCGAAGATGACGACGACAATGATCTTGACCAGATCATCGGTCCAACTTGTAGGGGGCCTACCAACACTACGTCTTCCATTACATGGTCGCCATTGGAGGAAGTTTCTGTTCCAATGGCCATCTGTCCATCAAGCCATGTGCCCTGCAAACTGCCACTTCAGTTTTGCAACCACCGGGCTATGTTAATGACTTTGGTTGTCCTACGGATCTCCTCATTTCTGATTCGATCGTGCAGGGAAACTCCGAGTATAGCCCTCTCCACTGCCCTCTGAGCGAACATGAGCTTTCTCCTGAGGCCTATAGTTAGCGACCACGTCTGCGTACCGTAAGTCATCGCTGGACAAAAATGATCTAAAGTTACTTTTTTCGTTATTTGCCAAATTTACTATGCTATTTAAGCATATGAATAAGCATGTGGAATGTGGACTTACTCGTGTAAGACATTGAGTATTTTTGTTGTATCACTTTAAATATATAATCGAAATGAATTAATGAAAATAAATCGATGAAGCTGTAAATGTTGATTTAGAGGATTGGCAATGAGTTTCTTGCCATCTCTTCTCATTAATGCTCCACCATTTGTAGTATTTGTGTAGTGGTGTATTCGGAGTACAGGTAAATGATGAAAAGAAAAGAAAACTTTTGACATTCAAGTGTCATTTTCTTGACCTACATGAATAAAGTGACGTTGAATATATGTTTCGCTTTGCAGCAGGAGGTCTATCACCAAAATCGAAAGCCGAAGTTTCGTCCGAAACGAAAGAACGACGAACTTCAAATTAAATCCAAAGTACTTCGGATCTGAATAGTTTTTTTTTTGCGCCCAAACAAGGGAAAGGGCTTCCCTCCGGGATAACGACGGGAGGGAGGTGGTGAATGCTCTGCGTTGGTTATGTGGGACTCACGTGAAAACCTAGGTTTGGCTTTGGGCAAGTGCCCTCTAAGCCTTCATCGAAGGCGACCTTCTCTTGGGGCGAGAGAGGCGCAAGTGCGGACGGATTTCGTTTCAGAACCATTAACATAACCATAAAAAGTGAGGTTTTAATTACGACCTTATTAATCTCAAACAACGAAAAAGTGTCAAGTGAATTTGGGAATAAGGTAAACGAAAGACAAAATGTCTTATCGCAAACTTTGTATTCGGATCCGAAACACTTTCGTAATAGGGAAATGTACGATCCGTCAACAGAAACTTCGTATATCAATTTTGGTAGTAGGGCTCCTGGTGTCAATACATTAAGCGCTCTCTATTACCTTGACAGTAGTATTTACTTTTTTCAAACGAGGAGTTCAAACAGATGAACTGATGTCACACATTCTCCTGCACCCACCAAGGGAATCAGGAGCTCTGCCGATCTTTTAGGACGGTGTACTGTAGTGTGATGAGCAGGGTTTACTTTGTGTCTTCTTCTCTTTTTTATTAGTAGTTTTTTGTTAGTATTCTTTATTCGTGGTTTCAATTTGTCGACTATTGGATTCCGTGTTTAATAATCTAAATATTAGTCTGAATGATTTTAATATTAGCAGCTTTAAGTATCACTTTTCGAGTTCTATAAGAGAAGGTACCAACCAACGGTAAAACTCTCTTAAATACAGCCGTTGGCTTGTGTGTTATCTCAAAAACTGGCTATAGTTTGCTGATATTTTGATAGTGTGTGTAAACTAAAGCCGCCTTAACAAGAAATATTTAAAAACTCAAAATCACACATTGCAAAATAACAGTATTTTGACCCATGCGCTATTTTTTTTATTACGAGTAAATTTTAATAATAGTATAACTAACTTGAGAGCTATTTAGAAATCATGTTTTTAACACCTTTTACTAACCTTTTATTATTAATATTTTCATTTCGGGTCATGTGATCTGGAATGGTCACGAAACGTCGAGTTAACTAAAATAAATGAAAATGTTTTTAGGCAACTTTTAACTTTTACGCAAAATCTTATGTATAAGCAGTTACATTAATACGCGATTTAATCAATTAAATAGTGTTTTATTTAATTGTGTGCGTTAATCAAAGAAAAAAAATCATGTTATTGATAAAAGTAGAAAATGTATTTCATAAAGAATTGTTTCAATTTAAGATCGGTGATGCGTGGTGTGACGCCTTTGTTCTGACATTTAATTTTCGTCAAAGAGTAGCCCTAAGTGAGGGTGGCGTAGTACGGCGGCGGTGGGGGCGCCAGGAGGGCAGGGGTGGGGCGGGGAGGAGTCGCCAGGGGGGGGTCGCCCCGGTAACCAGAGATATTGATCTGCGCGTCTCGCAGCCTCCGCGCCCTTGATCCGTACCGCCCGGGCTCCAGTCCTCACCCCATACAAATACTTATTACGATTCACACTACATACTACTTATCAGATGGATATGTTTTCTAATTTTTTTTATGTAACCAATTGTTTGTTAGGGAATAGCAGATTCATCATTTGGAAATCTAGCGGCTATGTTGGTGACTTTGGTTCTCCTACACATCTCCTAATTTCTAGTCGATCTCGCAGGGAAACTCCGAGCATAGCCCTCTCCATTGCCCTCTGAGCGACCATGAGCTTTCTCATAGAGGCCCACAATTAGCGACCAAGTCTGCGTACTGGCAACACACACTGGTGATAATCAGAATGAAGATATCGCCGATATATAAATATTTTTATAGATAATGGCACAATACTCTGACGACAGATGGACACACATCTGGTCAGGATTTTATAATACCAAAGGCCCTTCAAAAGGTGAAAGTCTCACCACGTACATTTTCCTCTGTATTATCTAAAAGTTTAATAAGTTATCAATCGCTACTATTCCCCGTCAAATAATTTTAATCAAATGTATTGTGATAGTGGTAAAACAATGTTTTTTCATAAGTAGCATATTTTGGAGTCGGCAAGGAAAGAAGTGTAGTGATCCTTTTTAACACCAAGGAAGGTCAAGAGATGTGTTGCCGGCCTAAGTTAAGGAGGTCCTTAGTTGTATCGGTCCGGGAACACGGCAGCCGGTAATTAGTTCAAATGGCGTGCGAGGCGAGAAGTTTCTATAGTAAGCTTTCCATTTTGAAGTGATAACTTCTTATAGGAGGGTAAGTGCTTCGTAACGTAACGCGTCACGGCGCCAGGTGTCTGGCTTCCCTTTCTCTCACATATACGGAGGCGGTAGGCGTACTCCTCCTCTCTCACTCTAACCAATTGTTACTTGTATAGGATTAAATAATGATACTTATAATGTACATTCACAAAATTCTAATGTACATGTTCAAGAACTAACAATAAAATATATTGTATAATCAATAAAAGATTTGAATAACCTATCCTTACATTATCATATGAATATACATAAATATTAAGTAATAACCTAAGCATTTCTCAAGCTCAACAGTTTCACTATAAAAAAGTTCAACTTAGATTTGTTCAAGTTATCACTTCGGCCAGGCGTCCCGAGACGCACACTTGTTTTTAAATAAATAGATTAGATAATTTGTCAAACGGTAGAAGTATAAGAAAGAGACGGTGTAGCCCATTCCATTTCAGCCGGAATGCGTCCATTGCTGGACAAAGGCCTCCTCCAATGATATCCACAACGATCGTTCCTGCGCTACCCTCATCCAACGTATTCCGGCGATCTTGACCAAAACATCGGTCAACCACTACCAGGGTTGGTAGGCCTCCCACTAGATGGGTACGTGAACGCCATTCGAGGACTTTATTGCCCCAACGGCCATCTGTCCGTCGAGCTATGTGCCCTGCCCACTGCCACTTTAGTTTCGCAACCAACTGAGCTATGTCAGTAACTTTGGTTCTGACGGATCTCCTTATTTCTGATTCACAGCCCTGTCCATTACCACTCTCGACTTCCCGCATTCTCTGAGTGGCAATAAGCTTCCTTATGAGGCCCATAAGAAGCGACCACGCCTGTGTTCCGTGAGTCATCACGTGCAATAGGCACTGGTTAAAAACCTTCGTCTTCAGAGACTGTGGTATTTTGAACTAAAATATTTTACGGAGCTTCCCGAACGCTGCCCATCCGAGTTGGATTCGACGAGTGACCTCTATACCGAAATTGGACCTGCCCAACTGGATTGTTTTCAAGGAAGATGTACTCGTCAAGAATTTTGAGAGTAGAGTTCCCAACTGTTACGGGAGTAGGTGCGACATGGGCATTCATCTAGTCCATGTTCATTTTGAGACCTACTCCTTGGAAACTGTATTGAGGCCATCGAGCATATAGCTTAAGTCTTCCATGGTCTCTGCCATGATTACGATATCGTCTGCAGATATGGGCTGCGAAGGTGATTGATGTATTCGTCGTTGATTTTGATGCCCAGCACGTTCCAGTCCAGAAGCATAAAGACAAATTTCACCCTGCTGCTGTCGGATAGGCTTTCAGAACTGATCCTGGAGACGGACTGACATGGTGGCATTTCACGACGTAGCCACTTATATATATATGTCACTCCCTAAAGAATTTATTGAATTTTTTTTTGCCATAAAAACATAGTCTATTTTATCCACTGACCACAGTTTTTCATTACGATTTATTATGAAAAATATTTGTTTGTGTGAATTATTTTGTTACAACATTTATGTGTAAATAAAATCATATATCGTAATTTTTTTAATAATAGCTAACCAGTCTAGTCATTACTATCTCAAAATTTACTTTTAATTTTAATTACAATAAAATTTTTATATTGCATACGATTCTTCCAATTAAATAAGTTTTGGTGAGTGCCCAATGTACGTATCATTATATTACATTTATTTCTTTGTCATTAAGAATTTACTTGAGTCAGTGCACATATTTTTTTGTGAAATAAATTTTACGACCAAAGAAAATTTATTGAGTTATTCATTATTTCGTGTAAGTTCAAAATTAATTAAATTTTACAAAAAAATATCGATATATTATATTATAATCAAAAGGAACGAGAGTGCGTCCACTCTCCTGATTCTTCTGTGGAGGGCGATTAGGCCGTGCCGACGGGAGACTCTAGACTAACAAAACTTTTGTCATAACATTTGCTTAATTTTCCGATTCGCGACTCATTGTTGTAGCTAATAAAGCTACCTAAGCTAATAGTTTTTTTATTGAAGAGGAAACTGAGGACAAATGAGCGTACAGATCACCTAATATTAAGTGATCGATAAATTTCACAAGGTTAATTTTTCCCCATTCCGCGACCTTCTCGAGAGAGAACTCGATAGAAGACACAAGTTTCTCCCGGTACTGCTCGACGTTTTCCCAAGAGAGACCTGCATGGCCCGTGTATACGGTATCACCAGTGATTTCGTCTGCATAGCAATGCTTGTTGGAGGCGTCCTACGTATCATTGATATGCAGATTTAAGATATACCATTCTAAAAAGCCGGTAACGCTCCTGTAATACCTCTGGTGTTGGAAGATAATGTGGGCAGCGGTGATCACTTAACACCAGGTGTCCCGTACGCTAATTTTCCTCACTTCCATAAAAAGGGGTATATTAAGTATGTTACTGAGAAGACTAAATATGCAGTAGAACTTAGAATTTTAAGGTTGTATAGTTATTTATCTAAAATTATGCAGAAAGAAATAGTAGCAAACTTAAAATACGAAGCCGTGACTGTATAGCCATACGAAAAACAATTAACAGAGAAACACAAGATCGAAGAGGAAAAAAGGATCGGATACGTATGAAACCACTGATCTGCTCACTCTCACTGATGCCCTGTGCTTCCCCTGGCCGTAAAAAGAATAGGGTAGTCCCAGACCCAAGGGTGTCGTATGAGGGACTACGGGCTTTTTGAAAGTGGGAGAGCTACGCTGCCGTCTTATGACGTCAGCACAATAGGGCCAGACTCGTCCGGGTTACTTACCACACTCGCACAGAATACCGGCGTGAAGTAGCGGCCTAGTGCCGCTATGTTTTGCATAGGTTAGTGTCGAGGACCGGAGGCCATCCCTTCCACCGAAATCGAAGCAAGTCGTCAAAATTGGCGAGCAGCTTTCCAGTTACCGGCCGGAACACGCAAGTTCTGATCGTTGTCGAAAGCTGCCCTTGGTAACTTCAACCAGCCGTCCATGCCTCCGTTGCACATGAGGAATGACACCCTGGCCCATACGGCAAAAGAGAAAGCCGATCTCCTGTGCACTCTTTGTAGTTGGAACTCGACTCTTGACAACAACGGAAAAACACCGCCGACCATCCCGCGGTGTCAGAGCTCCATGCCTGAAGTACAGTTCAGACAGAAAACTGTTTTCGTTGGACGTCAGGAAGTCGAGCAGGCCGGATGGCATTTCTCCAATCGTGCTTAGAACGTGTGCCCCTGAGTTGACGCAGCCGAAAACTAACTATACAGTACCGCTCAGGATTCTTGAAAATTTCTGATTGGCACTACAATTGCGCTCGTCACCTTGAGACATATTATGACGTTAAGTTTCATTTGCCCAGTAAGTTCACTAGCTACGTCGTCCTTCAGACCGAAACACAATACCTAATGCCCACACATATCTGCTTCACGGAAGAAAAAGCGCTGTTGTGGTATCCATAATCTAGCCGGCATCCTGTGCAGACGAGCCTCACACTCTACCGTTCTGGGCGTACAGCGAAGAGCGGCTAAAACAAAAGGCGTCAAGTCATCTCCGGTCGGCTTGATTTTTAACGTTGCGTAAAGATGTGGTGTTGGTATGTGATGTCTCTCCATATTTTCTTATCGCGTATATCTCGGGGAGTGTTGAAAGGGAGTGTTCGTGTTAATTCCAGGAGCCGAACTGCACGACTGAACATTACGTAGAAATGAAAAATTTCATCACGTCGATGCCTGGCATTTCCTAACCGCGTGTTTCGCAAAAAAACTTTGTGTTTTTTTGTTTTCATTATTTATTATACCTTTCTTGCTAATTTTTTAAAATATTGCTTAGATATTTGCGATTTATTTGATTTGCGGTTTAAATTGTAAATTTATTAGTTGATAGATTTTGTATGATTTGTAAATAAAAAACTGAAATATGTAAGTATGATGGAAAAATATAAAATACCTTACAGAAAATACTTACATAGTACAAGATACGATAGTATCTATCACTGAGGTATAATGTACTGTACGACGCTGTTCAACGTGTGCGCTCGTCAACTTGAGACAGAAAGAAGATGAAAAGAAAAGAGAAAGAAGATGTTGCCCAGTAATTTCACAAGCTACGGCGCTCTTCACACTGAAACACAATTTATAATGCTCACACATTACTGATTCACGGCAGAAATAAGCACTATTGTGGTACTCATAATCTAGCCGGCTTCCTCTACAAAGGAGCCTCAGACTGGTAATTACATAACCTTCCACCCGACCCCTTCAGCCGTGCAGATTTAAATTGTATCAATTAAATATTATCTTTTAAAATATGTGTTCAAATTGATTACATTTATTTATTTATGTCTGTTAGATTATGGCTCAAATTAATATCAAACACAAATTCTACGTTTTGAATTTCTTTTGCGGAACTGCAAACTATCATGATCGATTTTCTAGCTTCTGCAAGTCTATTTTCTATGGAATCAATTAATAAGCATTTTAGCAATATTACAATTATCACTTAAATTCGTTTCTCGTCATTTAAAGACCTAGTTTAGGTTTGGTACTGTATATACTTAATACCCATGTAAAGTTTATTATGAATGATATTTTTTATATTACCTTAACGTTTTATGTACTTATTCTATATTTACTTAGTCAATGTTTAGAATTCTGGATTATACACATTGCCAGTTAGTTGAACCACGTTGAATTAAACGGACATACCTAAGCTTTTCAAGAGCTGAATAACCTAAATGCAAATGTAAAGATAATTTTGCTGAGAATAGCTACCATTCGATATTCAAACCCAGGATTAGCTTATAGCCTTGGGAAATGCTTATAGACACATTTTCGGTTGGGAGCGCAATAGGTATAGGTAAATGGGAGTTAAAATCACGCCGCCACCGAATTTTAATGTTATGGCTCATCCGTTTTAATTCGATGCAGCTAGTTCAAACATTCGACGCAATCACGTTATTGTATAAATATTGGATAAATGCTTTGTGGTTATCTGGTTGTAATTAAAAACTCGATCAGCCCGAAAGTCCATTTTAAATGCGATTTTGTTTGTTGAATGCTTCTTTTACTTACTCGTATTTCGAGAATTAAGGCCAAATATGTATTCAAAGTATATATACAGTACAGTAATACATACAGACATTGAACTTTAAATATTAATTCGTTTGGAATTCATTTTTATTTCAAGTAAATCTACCACTTCAGGAACACATTGCGGCACTCTAAGACTAAAAAAGATTTCTGCAGGAATTTCACAAGGAATATGTACGAGGAATACGTTTTGTTTTTATGATAATAAGGGACGAGACGAGCAGGACGTTCAGCTGATGGTAATTGATGCGCCCTGCCCATTACAATACAGTGCCGCTCAGGATTCTTGAAAAACCCAAAAATTCTAGAAGCACTACAAATGCGCTCGTCACCTTGAGACGTAAGATGTTAATTCTCATTTGCCTTGTATTTCACTAGCTACGGCGCCCTTCAGATCGAAACACAGTAATATTTTTTTTCTTTTACGGCAAAAATAGGCGCCGTTGTGGTACCCATAAACTAGCCGATATCATGTGCAAATAAGTCCCACTGGTGAAAAAAAAAGTAAAGTTTTTATTGCAATATTGTGAAGAGTATGAATGTTCATGATTTCATGGGTAACGCGTGAAGCATTGTTTAATTGAAGCTGCGCCGGGCGAGAACAGCTCGCGGGGTGCGGGGCCCGGGGACGGGGACCCGGGGTGGAGCGGCCGCGGGGCCCGGGGGGCGGAGGGGGGGGGAGACAGCATCGATCGTCCCCCGTCGCCATGGCAACGCTCCCGGTTCTCCACCCGATTCATTTGTAATCATTTGTTTCGCAACTGTCGAATAATAGTGCTCGTCAAACAGCGGAATTTGATGAATTACTATCGAAACATGATCTAAATATGTCACAGTATGTTATATATTGTTGAGCGCGATACGGTCGCTCGCTTGAACGCCCGATATGAGCTACCTTTTGTGTAAAATTTTTGAAGCGTGTATATTACACGGTATCCCTGTGTCGCCGAAATTGAACCCGATCAAGCGCAAACACCAATATTCACAACATTTCATGTAGCTTTTGATGTAGGTACATTAAATTTTCCCCGGGAGAAAATATTTAAAACATACATTTTATAAATCGACTTCAAAAAAAGCAAGAGGTTCTCCATTGAACTGTATTTTTTTTACGTCCCCGCTTATGGACTTAAATAATTAAAAAAAAAGATGTATGTAGGTTAACTCTCAAAATGAACCCATTGTAAAAAAAAATAATTTGATGATGAACCACGGAAGGGAAGGAAATAAAGCTATAAATTATATTATGACATAAATTATAGGAAAACGATGAGCCAAGGTTCAATTCTGGGCCCCAACTTGCTTCTGAGGAACAAAATCAAAATTTGAAATTATGAAGTTTATGATGGAAGTTAAAAATTATACGGTTATCTAGGTATCGAGAATATGACAACAATGAATTAGATGACACCGCTCAAGATTCTTGCTGTGGTTTCAAATTATGTTTTGGAACTTTATTTTTAAAATACTTTCTATATTTAAAATACTTTCGATGTCAGTTTAAGGATTTTGATATTTGTAATAGTTACGGAATGATCGCCTGGTCATACTTAACTGTATTACATTCTATAAACGTTTAAACATTTCAAATAGATATTTTCATAAAATAAGCTAATATGTATCAAAACAATCGACTGAAAAACAAATAGATATTTACCCTAACGATGAACTGAAGTAAACATAGAAAGATATGTACAAAAATAAGCATAGTTTTACATTTCCAAGAAAGTTATGTGGAAAATTTCTAGAACATGTATTCCTTTAACGTTGAACGTTACTCCGGAAATTTCAGTCGAGGTTAGTTGAAGTATTTGAGCACCGGGATCGTTGAACAGCGGCCATGTTACTCGATATAATGGAATTTCAAATTTTTCCGCATCTCCGTACTATACTCCGTTCTTGTCTTAGATTTTAAATATGATTTATATAAAACTAGCCGTTCCCTCCCGCTTCGCTGGGAGAATTTCAAAACTACAAAATTAAGGAAGGAACGTTGGATTTCGAAAAATAATTTCGCATCGAATGGTGGTAGTTTCATGGCGATACTATCAGTGGTTTAGGCGTGATTGAGCCTAAAACATAGACTATTTTTATTCTATATATTATATAAAAGATGATAAATGAAATAACTAACCTTAAGAACTTAATATTAACTGCGGCCAAACATACGTACTCGATAATGGCGTTTAAACGCATTTTTCTTAAACAATTAATAATAGGTATCTTGTGCACTGCACTTTTTATTTCATAGGTAAATCATATTACACTTGAAATATGTAATTTTTTTCATACAGCTCATTCGCAGGCAGATTTCCTCAGCGAAGAATGAGCAAGAAACTCTTAGGTTTAAACTGTAGGGACTACTCAAAAACACGTATTTCCTGGAAGAAATTCTGTGGATTTTCTTTACACTTTTTTTCGTTCAATTTTATCGCTTTCTCTTGCTTGTCACAGGTGGTTTGTGTGAAATGAAACTATATGATTTTTGACCATGATCACGTTGACAATAGACAGGACCAGGAAGGACAATCTTAAAAAACCCTTTTTATTTTCACACTCATTTATATTAAATCATCATCCACTACAGATGCGTCCCTAATCCTGACCACGATCCTCACACGAGGAGCCCCAGAGACAGAAAGAATTGAACATTGTAGATGACGGGTCGTAGCAAGAAAGGCAACGGTCTGGGGAAAATTGAAGCGAACACCTTAGGAAGTTGCTGCACAATAACATCCTGGGTATGACTAAGCATCTACGGACTCATCTACGAGGACACGGCGTCACTGCCATGGATGTCGTGTAAGCCCTGAAGAAACAGGGACACACCCTCAAAGGATGCGGTGTCTCGTCACGCAAATGGCGATGCTTGTAAACGTAACCCGACGGTGACATTAGGTTTCTGAAGCGGCGAAACATTAATTGATGTCACAAATAACTGTAAAAGTATCAATTTTGAGAAAGTAAATGATTTTATTCTCTACAAGAAAATCGTCTTAGCGTAAAATAGCTAAATATGAACTCAATTAAACCTGTTCGTAATAACCATCCTACAGTATAATAAGACATTTTAATTAGTCTGCGATCTCTTTGTGCTCTCGAAAAGGTTTAATTTCTCACAATGTTTTCTTATTAATTATCTCTCGATCGCAGTAAAAACAAACTCAAAAGAGTGCTTAGTACAGGCTGGGGTAAGCGATGTAGGGTGCACGGGCAAAAGTGTTGGATTTTCTCGAATAATTTTAATAGAAGCTCTGTGAGGGGTCTGAGTGGGTGTAAGGGGCGTAGGGAGGTCGCAAATGAGATTTCCTTTGAGCAGAAAGCGGCGAATACTGACCGCGGGTAGCTTCGTAAAATTGTGTCCCCCATATATCATGCGGGGAACTTGTATAATATAATGTTGTGGTGATATATTGCAGCATACATGAGCGTTCAGCATTCGCTTTTACAAATGCATATGTTTAATTAACGTGAATTACGCAAATATGAATTTGGAGTTTGTTTGTTCATTTGCTAGGAGTATTTGTTTTAATGCTTCTCTTTCTCTGAGTGTTATTTGCCATCGACAGTTTGTCGCCATTTATGCTGCAACATGCAGCCAGCAATCACTGGCTGCATGTTTAGGTTTCCTTCTAGCCAGGTTGTTCGGATTTCACCTTTTCACCCTTCGACTAAGATCTTATCACTTCTATTTTTCCGATGACAATTATCTTCTTCAGATTTTCCTCTGGTTTCCATGTGAAAAGTACCTTCTTTAATACTCTCTTTAGACATACGGTGGACATACATTGTTCTTTTTTTTTATATGAAAGGGGGCTAACGGGCAAGAGGCTCACGGGATGGGGAGAGGTTAGGCAACCGCCCATGGACATCCGCAACAACAGGTGTGTCAAGAAATGCGTTGCCGGCCTTTAAGGTGGGAGTATGCTTTTTTCTTGAAGGTCCCTAAGTCGTATCTGTTCGGGAAGGCCGCTGCAGGTAGTTGATTCCACAAAGTGGCTGTGCGAGGCAAGAAATTTCGAAGAAAACGCGCGGTTGTGGATTGCCAGACGTCTACGTGATGCGGATGGTACTTTGCACGTAATGTCCGATGGTGGAATTCGGCCGCTGGAATCAACCCGAACAGCTCCTCTGAGCACTCCCCATGATAAATGCGGTAGAAGATGCAGAGAGAACCCGCATCTCTACGCAATGCTAGAGAATCAAGCCGATCGGAGATGACTTGATCGTCGATGATTCGAGCCGCTCTTCGTTGAATGCGGTCAAATGGAAGAAGCTGGTACTGGGGAGCACCCGCCCAGAGGTGAGAACAGTACTCTATGTGAGGCCAAATTTGCGCCTTATAAAGTTGCAGGCGGTGGCTTTTAGTGAAGTACTGTTTCGCCTTACTGAGTACACCAAGCTTTTTAGAGGCCAGTTTGGCCTTCTCTTCCAAGTGACCACGGAACTGAACGTCGCTCGATATATCGACGCCAAGTATGCCAATACAGGCTGCGGCAGTTAGAGGAGTGATCTCGAATCGAGGGGATACGACAAAGGGAGACTTTTTAGTGGTGAACGCACAAACTTGTGTCTTCTTGGGGTTGAATTGGACTAAATTTTGTCGGCCCCATTCCGAGACTTTGCAAAGCATAGTCTCGATTTCAGACATCTGTTAACTATTGGAGACTCCAGACAGTTCTGTTCTGGAGTCTCCAATAGTTATTTGTTCCAGAGAGTGTGTCTTGTTATGGTTTTAATTTGAAATGTAATATCAAAAGTAAGCATATCAAAATTGAATTGAGAAGCAAAAGTTTTACTGTTATTGAAAATTATCCCAACGTCTGCAATCATTCACCACACAACGCGCGTTTAAGCACTTGAAACCCAAAATATCGGAAGCTGAAAATATTCATAATGGCGGATATACCGCAAGTGACTGCATGTAATTAATAGTTGTGAAAGCTTAAAACATAAGTTTAATCTTGTAGAATAAATGAAAGATAATTAGCGAAGTTAGTTTTACTAAAATGGTGCTAGATTAAAAGAGGGTTCAGAAATAAGGGTACAAGAATTAGCGTTGCCGGCTTTTAAGGAAGGTGTACGCGCTTTTTTTGGAGGTACCCATGTCGTATTGTTGCAAGTAGAACATGCCAGGGAAGTAAGTTGTGGCAATGGCGAATATTGATATGATAAAATATGTCGTTGCTTGTGGTGCTGTCGTGATGTGCATCGTTACCTTCCCTAACGGCTAAGGAAGCTTGATTGGCCAACGAGTAATGCTTGCTAATCGGCGCTGCTTATGATGATTGCTCTGCTGTTTTTGTAACAAAAAGTTTAAACTTTTATTCCTTATGTGATCCACTAAATACATAACTACTTAATTCATTTTATTTAATTAAAATTAATCCACTGCTGGGCAAAGGCCTCTTCCTTTCTCTCCCCTAGTTTAATTTATTGTATGTTGAACGGATCAATCCATCTGGATGTCTGTACTACTATAATGCGGTTTACAAGAAACTTTCTTCCACAAACAAGGTTTGAAAGGATATGGAATAAGATTCCTTGTTTGGTGTTTCCAAGATTATTGCGCATGGATACCTTTAAATAAAAAGCGTGTTTTGGTGTAGCAGGAGAATTGGAATTGTCCTCCTATTCTATTATATACCAGTGGGAGGCTCCTTTGCACAGGATGCCGGCTAGACGGCGCCTATTTCTGCCGTGAAACAGTAATGTGTAAGCATTATTGTGTTTCGGTCTGAAGGGCGCCTGAAATTACTGGGAAAATGAGACTTAACATCTTCTGTCTCAAGGTGACGAGTGCAGTTGTAGTGCCGCTCAGAATTTTTGGGGTTTTACAAGAATTCTGAGCAGCACTGCATTGTAATGGGCAGAGCGTACTAATTGCAATCAGGCAGGATGAGCAATGCTCGTCTCATCCATTATTTTCATAAAAAAAAATATTTCGTTGTTTCACCTAATAGTACTCCTCTTTTACGTTTTCTTCTTTTATACTACTGCAGCTATTAATAGATCTTCTTGTCGAACAGGATACCCAGTTCCATATCACTCCTTTCGGAATTCTTCTCATTGCTATTGCTATTTACTGCTTCTTTTATATAATTATATTGTCAATCAACCTTTTGTTCTACGAATTTCTTAACATGTTTTGTTCTACTGTTTAAATTTCTAAATTTTTCAAAATTTATGGACTTGCGGGACTCGAACCCGCACCTTTCGGGTTTGTCTGAGCGCTCTTACCAACTGAGCCAACTGGTCGACTGACGTATGGTTCGTAAATCTTGGTATGTCTTGTTCAACTCCCAGGTTGTGGCGCCATCTACAGGATCTACTTTACAGTTGATAACCTGCTGAACCTCAATAATTTCATATTAGGACTGTGTATTTAAATTTAGTTAAAACTATTTCTACTACTACTTTACCTGCTGCTGAAGAACGCGTGTTGAAAGACGATAGTGTTCAAAATATGTCCCATGTATCGAATCGCGTAAGAATGAATCTTTATCATTTATTTTAAAATACTTTTATGTATTATAAATGAGTTTATCAAAAGTAGATTTCATCCCCGCGAAATTGTGCAAAGCTTACGATCCCGAACGACCCTTGTGTGATCAAGAGGGCTATTAGAGAGCTACGGAGGGGGGTTTCCACTCAATCATATGTGTCCAGCGAGGTTCACTCGCGCCACGGGGGTTTCATTCAGCTCCTGCGGCGATATTACTCGTTACAATTATGAAATGACGAGAATACCCCATGTGTTGTATTCCAGATTGGTTTCCAATTTTTATCTCTATTCAGCAGAACATTATCATTGGGTATTTGGTGCAATTAATATATACTAGGAAATAAAATCAAAAGGGGTTTTTACTACCTACTTAAAACACTTACAAACAACCGAACATCTAAATAATTAACTGTAAAATTAAAAAGAAAAACGTTACGAAACTTTAAAAGAAACAATCTTTAAGTTTCTAGGTTACATAATTAATAGTCTAGATAGTCTTGTAAGTTAGTAATTTTTTTGACATTTTCATTGCTGTCATTTTCTATTAGACGTATAAATGATATAAGGTTTCTAGTAACAAATTACGAATAATGTCACAGTGACTAATATTCAAACATTAGTCGAACAGAGTAACGCCCTAACCCATCGCTGGTTGACGCGCAAGTGTGTCCACACCAGGCAGACATCGCTTTCACCTCTCCTCCTGTCACTTTCTACGATATACCTACCAGTTTACTAACTTATTGTTTGTTTAAATGAAGAATATAGCTTTTTAAATAATTAGATCAATCTATTTTTTTGTGTGCCTGCCTTTTTCTGAAAAAAAAAAGTGTGTGTGTATTTATTTATGCCCGCAAGAAGTTATATATGTATTTGTTTGGCGTAACACAGCAAAAATCCTTAAATCTTTTATTTCTCGTGCTATTCTACGTTTGTAGAAAGAACAATATTTTAAAAATTTGCAGAGATGGCTTTGACAATTAATTATTGAATAACAAATACGGCTTTATGCGCTTGAACTCTTTGCCTGTCCTAACAATGGACAAAGAAACCAAAAAAAAAACAAATGTCGCAAACGTCTGAAAATCTTAGGAACCAACTTCACCCTGTTACTTTTGTATTACAGTGATGCGCGCGCATCTTAAAATTTCAATCTCATCATTTTTAACTCACCTAAAGAAGTATAAAAAAGTGGAAATAAGCAAGTCGTTGACGTAGTGGTCAGTGATACGTCCGATTGCATCGCAGTGCTAATCGAGTTATTTGATTGATCATTTCAGTTGGAAGACGTCCAATAGGTACTCGATAAAGGCCTTCCCCAAAGATCTCCATGACGATCACTCCTGCGCGGCCCTCATGACGTGGCCTACCAACACTTCGTCTACCGGTACGTGGTTGCTATTCAAGGAGGCCCAACGGCCATTTGTCCGTCGAGCTGTGTGGCTCGTATGTGCTATGTATCCATGTGACCTGCACACTGCCACTTAAATTTCGCAACCATCTGGGATTTGTTGGCTTCCTTCCTTCTTGATAGAACCCTAAACTTTCAGTGGCATCGCAATTACGCTCGTCGCTTTAAGACATAATATGTTAAGTCTCATAAGCCCAGTTAATTTCACTAGCTATGGCGCTCTTCAGACCGACACACTATAATGCTTCACGACAGAAAATAGTGCCGCTCTGGTACTCACATAGAATCCTGTATAAATAAGCCTACTCCTCCACGCGGTAATATTATAATATATTCTCTATTATTTTATATTCTAAGCTATTCTCCTGAGATGTTAGATATCATACGATACTTTGAATTATTTCATTCACCGAATTCGGGCTTCGAGCAAAAACCCATGAAATCGCAGTTTAGATCCAATTCAAGGTTCCGATACTTTATCGCGCAAGTTATATGATGGATCTATTAAAATTGGTGAATAAGGAGATATATAAGCAAAAATAAGGTATGAATCTGAAAATTTTTATTGTGTTTATTACAAATTTAACGTGAAATATTGTAATTTAATTATATTTGTTCTATTTTTTAAGTGTTCGAAGTGGTCCACGGGGAAAAGAATTATTAGTATATTGTTATATGAGGCCAGATCCAGATATGACAAACGATATGAAACGAAAGAGAAAGAGTATGTATCGGGGGACTATGAAAGAGACGGGAGCCCCTCCGTTGATTGTCATTCGCTGTATGTAGATAAGGCCTTACAAGTTTCTTGGAGTGCTAATTATTGTAAACGACTTTGACGGCGCGAGGCAGGATGCTAATAATGATAAAATATGTCTGAAGATTGGAATGCGCTGTTTAAATATTTTGTATTGCAAATTAAAACTGACTCCTATAATTTCTATTATTACACGTCATGTAAATCAAATTTATACTGATTATGCTATAATTTCTATCATTACACTAATTGTAAATCTAATTTAAATTGCGTTAATTTCGTGTAGTTGTAGTTCATGTGGTGTCAGTAATTACATTTAAATATAATTATTATATTTTGTTAAACTAGAATTTAAGCTCGTTATCAGTGAACCTTCATATAATAGATCTTCTTCTTTACAAAAAAACTTTAAATCATTGGCTAACTTGTCTTGCTTTTGATGAAGTGGAAAATCTTCTGATCAGACTGACATGACAAGCACACGCAGTCTATAGATAGAACCCAATCAAAGGTCGAAACTCAAACTCACATAATATACACACATACAGTTTTCAGACTTGTTTTAATTTTTAATTGTGCGATAATAGTAAAATTTGATTTTTAATCATTTTTGTTTATGTCTTTAGTGTTAATCAAGTCATATATTATGTATCCGCTAAGGAAGTTGCAAGATATTCTCAACAGAAGTGTCCTAAGACAACTTACTGGGAAGCCATTAAAATGTAAATGCAAACTTTAATATAAACGAAATTCATTATAATATTTATTATTATAATAGATAATACCTATACCCACCGCACTGTAGCTGCCCGTTTTTAACCAATAGCTGTTGGTGAAGTTATTATTAATTTATTAAACAAATTTATATTTTATTGGTGTTCCTCATATACGTAAATACAAATAGATGGTATACAAATAATTCTTAAAAACCTCAACAAAATCTAAGGCTGAGATCTGTAGTGTAAAAAATATGGTAATAAAGTATTTAATTAAACTACAATTAATCTTATTATTTAATAACCTTAATGCGGTCGCTCCATTCCTAATATGTGGTATCATTAAGAAAATTATTTATGTTACCTTTAACACACAAACGTTTCTTAACGATTCTTTTGAATATCGTAATACATTTGTTTTGAACATTTTCTGGGATCTTGTTGTAAATGCAAATACATCGCCCCACAATAGACTTACTAACTTGACTGAAGCCGATTAGTAGGCATTATAAGTTTATGTCTGTTCCTGGTGTTAACATTATTATTATGGCAGTTTCTAGCAAATTTACTTATGTGCCTATTAACATAGATAACATTATCAAGAATATATTGAGAAGCAACAGTCAAGATGTTAATTTCTTTGTGTTTTTCTCTTAATGATTCTTTAGGACCTAGGCTATAAATAGCGCGAATAGCCCTCTTCTGCAGCACTAATATTGTATTAATATCTGCAGCGTTGCCCCATAGCAATATAAAATAGGACATAATTCTATGGAAATAACTAAAGCAAACTAATCACGCCGTATCTATGTCAGTTAATTGTCTAATCTTTTTAACCGCATGTGCTGCAGAACTAAGGCTGTTCGCCAGTCCTTCAATATAGTAAGGTTATGCCAAGAAATATAGCAGATTCCACCGGTTTTATCACCTCTCCGTTTAACAAAACACTTGTACCTACTACTTCATTTGGTACGGTAAATTTGATATATTTCGTTTTCTTGCTATTTAACAATAGGTTTTTAGCGGTAATGTAGATTTCGAATAGAATATTAATAGTTTACTTCGCCATAACTTGGTTTCTTTTCACTTTGATATCAGTGAAGTGTCGTCCGCAAACAATACTACCTTATGTTTTTTTTTCTTTAAGATTAGGAAGATCATTTATATAAACATATAGACAAGGAAGAGGAACGGTCCAAGAATAGACTCTTGTCTATGCCAATAGTTGGTACCCCCATACTGAGAGGAGTCCCAGGAGATCTCCTGCCGTTCACGCCGACCTTTTGAATTCTATTGTTAAAATATGAAATCAAAAGTTCGATCGTATTTCATTTTATGCCATCGTGACATAGCTTCCTGATCAGCGTTTAATGTTGAACACAATCAAAAGCCTTAGATAAATCACAAGGCATCAAAAGTACTGCTTACACTCCGCTAAGTTTTACGTAAGTAAAGTCTGAGAGATGTTTAAGTAGCTCTATAGATCTCAGCCTAAGACTCAGAAACTGCAACAAACTTTTTCGTAAAATTAAAACAAACTTTTAAAAAGGAATCGGCCACTATAAAATTTAAAAACAAAATCAAAGCATGATGGAATAGTGTTCTAAGTTTAATTTTACTAGAAGATTGGATGAATTAGCGTCTATAGGTTATTTTAGTTAATATTTTCATTACATTAAGTGTTTCCTGATTCATTAACTCAAGATGTAACGCTACGTGCCGTCGGCATGCTTGAAGCCGACCGTTCACAACGTGAAGTTACAGTTGCCGTCCAGTCAAATCAGTCTGTTATCCGAAGATTGTGGCAACGTTCGGTTCACTGGGAACACGGCTGAAAAACATCCTGGTAGATATCGGATAACTAGAGAAAGACAAGATCGATTTAATTTCTTCAAAAAGGACTTCAAAAAAGGAGGAACTTCCCAGTTCGACTGTACTTTTTTTTTGTGCGGTGTCAGCCAAGGTAGGTTTGTGATTACATATATTCTAATAGGTGAGACGTGCGTGTGTTGTAGAAGAATTCCCAATTAGTTTTTTTAGTTTTTAGTGCATATTATATTGTTTGGGATTAGTTAGTTGTTTTTTTTTGTTAAAGTTTTTATTAGAAACATTGTCAGGTAGTCTTTTATGACTTTTTATTTTTTGATGACATTAAGGGATAAGATAAGCAGGACGTTCAGCTATTGGGAATTGATACGCCCTGCTCATTACAATGCAGTACCGCTCAGGATTCTTGAAAAACCCTAAATTCTGAGTGGCACTAAAATTGCGCTCGTCACCTTGAGACATAAGTTATTAAATTACATTTGCCCAGTAATTTCACTAGCTATGGCGCGCTTCAGACCGAAACTCAATAATGCTTACACATTACTGCTTCACGGCAGACAAAGGGGCCGTTACAGTACCCATAATCTAGCCGGCATCCTGCGCAAGGAAGCTGAGTCCTTAGTTGCCTCTTACCCAACCTTGAGCCTAGAACTTTCCTATTCTTTTTAGGCCCCGGGTAAGCACAGGGCAAGAATGATCAAGTAGATACTGCAGGTTCGATGATGAACATTTTCCGCGAACAATACATCGAAGTCTTAAACTGGTCTCAGAATGTAATGACTTGAACCACATTCAGCATGTCTCGGATTTACTCGGAAGAATGGCATTTTTTTTATGGAAAAGGAGGACAAACGAGCCTACGGGTCACCTGGTGTTAAGTGATCACTTCCGCACACATTCTCTTGTCAACCGAAAAAAGATCCTTGAGAACTGCACTGTAGAGGATGCTGGGGATGATATCCTAATTTGTGGCGTGTCGTGCGAAGGTGGAATTCGGCGGCAAGAATCAGGTGAAACAGCTCTTTGGAACACTCCCCGTGATAAATGCGGTAGAAGACACACAATAAAGCAACGCCAAGTGATCCACCCGTCCACAGAGCACTGGTTCCCCGACAATTCGAGCTGCTCTGCATTGCACGCGGTCAAATGGATCGAGCTGATACTGGGGTGCGCCAGACCAGAGATGACAGCAATACTCCATGTGTGGCCGGACCTACGTTTTGTAGAGCGCTAGAATGTGGGCCGGCTTGAAGTATTGCCGTGCTTGAATAACAATTAAGTATTCAAACAACTTCCCCAAAATTTGAATGAGGCATATTTTTTCGAATGGGTGGTAATTTTTGAGGTGCAATAAGTTATTTTAAATTCTATTTGAATTAGATCTTCATCATCTCTCTCGGACATGGAGCATGATTCCATAGGTCACAATAGAGTAATTGATAATTAGCATGCCAAGGATTAGTAGCCGTAGTTTACACTTCAGAATGTCCAACTGACTACTGTTTAATTTATGCCTTTAATTTCACGTTCAAAAATATTTTATTTCCTCCTTGTCTTTCCATTCAGTTATACACCTTTTTTATTCTTAATAAATCTTTTTTTGTTCATTTGAATCGTATTTTATTGCATTTATAAACCTTGAATTACGTTTTTATTCATATAATATTGTTTGTGTCAAGTATCTAAACATTTTATCTTCGAAAAATAGTTTGAGACTTAGACAATGTTGAATGTTGTACTATAGTACAACATTAGCATAAAAACTAAGCAATTTTCCCTTGGGTTCCTATCAAATTAGGCTTACGGCAACTATAAAGGTTTCTGCGCTGACTAAGAAGCTTTCATCTCATTGTTTTAATAAAATCTATATATACAAAAATGAATTGCTGTTCGTTAGTCTCGCTAAAACTCGAGAACGGCTGTACCGATTTGGCTAATTTTGGTCTTGAATTATTTGTGGAAGCCCAGAGAAAGTTTAAAAGGTGAATTAATATGAAAATGCTCGGAATTAAATAAAAACAATAAAATCATTATTCCTTTGATATACCCCCCGTCGTTCAGAAATCAAATTGAAAGAATAGTTTTAAATGAATAACTAATTAGAATTTTTATATCTTTCCTTCTCTCAGGAGGTAAAAAATAAACTTAATTTTAGCTAATTATAGTTGGTAGATTACTTACAGTTGTTAACTTTCTATTATATTATTTTTATACAAATTGATAAAATATGGCGATATCTTCATTTCAATAAAGTTGAGATGAAATGAAATGAAAGATAAAGATTTTTATAAGTACTACGTGATTAGTCATGTGTTTACGCGGACGAAGTCGCGGGTATCAGCTAGTGAACAATAAAAAATTCTTACACTGAAAAATATCTTAGAACGAGATTCCTAATTACTGGTTCCTAATAAAGCAAGAACTTTGTTACAGTTTTTTTTTATGGAATAGGAGGACAAACGAGCGTACGGGTCACCTGATGTTAAGTGATCACCGCCGCCCACATTCTCTTGCAACACCAGAGGAATCACAGGGCGTTGCTGTTACAGTTATTAATTATATAATGACCTGATGCAATTTTATTAATTTTGAACATTTTCTGTGTTTCGTAAGTCTTTTAGTAAGGCAAATAGATCAAAAACTTGGTTGCATTCTAATCATAAGTGTAGTTACCATTTTTTTGTATTTAAGCTTATGTTACTTAAAGTTAAATAACTTCAATAATTGTACTTAAATTTATATAGTCAAAGGCAAAATATTTTATTGACATAAAATCAAAAGACTGCTCGTCAACGTCAATCACAAAAAATACAATTCAGATATATACATATTAATTACATTAAAGTTTAAACATATTTTCAAAACAATGCAAACCAGTGAAACAACACAAGGCTGAACCATATAATCCATAAAAAACAACTAGAATACTATTTAATTCCATATTGCAATATCGTTTACGTAATCTTCAATACTGTAATAAGCCTTCGACATAAGTCTGCGTTTAATAAAAGATTTAAATTTATTTATTGATAATTCAGACACACTTTTTGATAATTTATTGTAAAATTTAATACTATCGCATGCAAAAGAATTGTTTATTTTACAGAGCCGAGTAGGGGGCACTTTAAGCTTGTAGTTATTTCTAGTGTTCAAATTATGTGTGTCGCTTATTTTACTGTATAAATTATAATGTTGATGTACGTGCAGGAGATTGCTATATATATAAAACCCATAAAATAATCTATTATATTATGATGGATATCATTTAAAAAGTAACAAACCCTTATATTCTACAAAAGAAAAGATAAAAAACGTTACAAAATACATAAAAATAAAAGCTACTACTACCCTTTCAGTGTTCCTGTAGCTTATGAAAGTAACCAGTTCATTTTGTACAGTGAACTTATTCGATGCTCTTTAAAGAAAGCTCTCGAAAACTTGGAGACACGGGCTCAAAGTTTACAGCACGTTTTATATTAGTTCCCGTACTACCTGACACAACATTATCTACTCTACAATATGTTCTAGCCTTAAAATTTTACTTAGTACACGCCCGTGCTTCTTCTTAAGCGACACACACAATGAAAGAACTTAGAACATTAACAATATATCTTTTGGCGTGAATTTATTCTTTAAATTTTCTTTCACAGTGGGAGGCAGCCTAGTTCTGTGTTGTAGCTACATCTTAATTTAAATAATACGACTCGAAAGGCAAAGAATCAAGACTTATCACTGCTCCAAACTTGTCCAAACAAATATTTTACTTTTGACATAAGCACGCCTATGAAGTCCAATAATATTTTTTGACAAGCACTAATTTATTCACAAAAAATTCTTCATGGTTGTTTTTTTTTTTAAATAATGAAGTGACCCGCTCCTCGGTCCCAATAATAATTTTGTCCATATATTATGTGGCGAAGATTATTCATAATTTTTCAAGTGATAACTTCTTATCGAAGGGTCAACCGCTTCGTAACGTAACGCGCTACGACGCCAGTCTGTCTGTCTTCTCTTTCTCTCACGTATACGGGAGCGGAAGGCAGACCCCTCTTCTCTCACTCTAACCAATTGTTACTTTTATAGGATTAAATAATGATACTAATAATTTACATACACAAAATTCTAATGGACATACTTAAGAATTGAAGCTAATAATAAAATATATTTTCTTATCAATTAAATACTTTATTAATATTAATAACCTTTCCTTACATTATCATATTAAAATTTACATTTAAATTAAGTAATAACCTTATCTTTGAGTCAGGGTTTTGGTTACAAGCCTTGCCTTCCGCGCCTTTTGGACCGCTACTTGACAATATGACATTGTCAATATGCGTATCACTCCGGCTAGGTATAAAACTGAATGAACCACATCAATGTGGCGTTCAGGTAGATGCTCTTGGGCGTCACGGGTTATCCTGCCTAGAATCGACAGGCTGTATCAGTCGTGACGGCAGCATTAATGAAGTCTTCCGCAGGGCATTTGCCGCTCTTAATATACCAGCTGTTTTAGAGCCAAATTGTATTACCCGCCGCGATGGCGCTTGGGCGCGGGGAATGGCGCTGGTGTGGGACGCGACTTGCGTCAACACTCTGGCTCCTTCTCATGTCCAAGTTACGTCAGTTGGTGCTGGGGCTGCTGCTTCCACCGTTGAAGACAGCAAGCGTCGCAAATATGTCGGTCTCAGTGAGTCATACATCTTTGTGTCGATTGGTGTCGAAACACTTGGCCCGTGCGGCCCAGAGAATGTGCAAAGTACTATCTTCGCGCCTCAATAAGGCTAGTGGAAACCCAAGTTCTGGCAGCTATTAGTACGCTTCCACGTAATGATTGTTTTAATTTTATGCAGTCATAGTATTTTAAGTATAGTTATAAGATTTGTTTTGTTTGAATAAATTTTGGAACCTATAAACAAGATAAACAATTTCAATATTAAATAGTTCAACTTAGATTAGTTATCACTTCTGTCAGGCATTACAAAAATATTATTATTTTATTTAAATTTATATATCTGTCTAAAATGATAACCAATAACAAAAGCTATAAAAGTTAAACATTGGTAAAAGGTACATTACGTATGAAATACACATCTTTAAAGTTCAATATCACGCCATTATATTTTGATTAAAAGTATCTTCGAGCAAAAATAACAGATATCAATGTTTTAATAATAAAAATATAGTAATAAATCATTTAATTTCAGGCTACAAGGCCCATAATATAACTACCTTATAGTCTAACATACATATTTATGCTGCCACAAAGCGCTTGGCGCACATGCCCGTCTATTAAGACCGGATAGCGGATTACCGCCGCGCGTTACCGACGCCAATTTCAACGGGCTCGTATTACAATAAAATTTATTGCTTTCAAAGTGTTTCGGCTTGTTTACAAAAACGAAATTCAATGCTTTTGTTATTAAGCAAGCTAGCCACTGACGGGCCTTAAAATCTTACATTTTTGTGGCAAGACATGAGGCACGGGTTCGGCGTTAACTTCCGGCGGTCGGCGACGTCCGCGATACTTGCGGAACACGACACCCTTCGGCCACAGCTTCACGTCCAGCAAGGTATATATATGTTCTGTCGGGAAACATCGTCTTAAAAAACATCTTCATAAATTATAATTGTTTACTGTCGATAATATTAAGAAATGGAAGCGGTAGCACAAAAAGCATCGCTAATTGAGTACTCGAGCTGTCAAAAGTAATATAAATAGTTAAACAAAGCATCACCGCTTCTTTAAAAGTACTACTTTCTAAGAAGATCTTAGGCTGAAATCTATAGACCGTACTTAGAATTTGCTCAGACTTTACTACGTAAAACATAGCTGAGTTTAAGCTTACAGTAATCTTTGATTTCGTTTTTATATTCATTTGAAATCTGAAATTATGCTGAGTTTAAGCTAAAGACAGCCCAATGCAAAAGTCAATTTCGCGTTTTATCACACTCAGCTAAGATCTACCTAAGTAAAGTCCGAGCACAGTGTAAGTCCAACCTATTATAGATCTCAGCCTAAGCATTCAGGCACTGATGTAGAGGTGCGCAACGAGGAGCCCCTAAAGACTTAAGCCCCTAAACTCTTAACTCGTATAACTGAAATAAATGCCACAAATTCTGAACAGCTCAATCAGGATATAATTAACCATTTCAAGAGGACAG
This sequence comes from Leptidea sinapis, assembly GCF_905404315.1. NCBI lineage: Eukaryota > Metazoa > Arthropoda > Insecta > Lepidoptera > Pieridae > Leptidea > Leptidea sinapis. Next base: position 5,522,671 of record NC_066281.1, on the reverse strand, counting down.
TATAAAGAAGAAAGCTAGACTAAACATAGTTGTGTTTACTATTTTTTACGTTTTTGTTTTTTTAAGCATTTAAAGAGTTCTTTTTCCTTGGTAACTTTGTTAACTACTCCTGGTTTATTTGACTAGTGTTCTCGTTATTCATTTAATTTTTCAATTTGTATGAATGAAGCATAAGAACCACTTCGTTACCTATACTAGGTGGCGCTACTATGGTGACATTATTTATTTATATAACCAATAAAGACCCTATTCTTACAGGGTGACCTTAGAGTTACTACGTACAATCTATACCCACTTTACTAGATAATTACCATTACCAGAACATACACCAACTACCCCAAAATCAAACTCGTTTAGCAAACAAGTCAATTAAAATTATTATTACATCAAATGAACACAAGAGAAGAGCTACTTAACCGTAACCATAAAAAATAAATTCAAAAATAAAAATACAAAATTCAACTAAATAAATAAATTTTCCAAAATATCATTTTGGAACATTCTGTAAGTAATCGAGTAGCCGCGAGCTATCGTAGTCAATGACCCTTATTTGTCCCACGCCGCGCCCGCGCCGTAGCAGAACTCGTAGATGAGTAGCGCCCACGTAAGGGTAATTAAAATTTTGTTTTCTAAATGTATAACTTGTTTGTTTCAAAAAAAAACAATTGTTTTATTTAGTTTTTAACTTTATTTTTTTATGATTAAGGTTAAATAGCTCTTTATTTATATGATTACTTACATTTATATGATGAATATGGATGTTTGTTTTTGAGTCATGGATGTTTATATGTATTTATATATAAGTTTAAGTATGTATAACACATAAAATATATCGTTGTATTTCATCCATAGTGTAGGATAGCCTACACTAGTTTGTGGCAAGATAATTTGTGTAAAAGTGTGTCAATATTCTATTATATTATCTACCTGGTACTTAATATCTCTGCATGAATTTGTTTGTGTCTTTCTTATAAATAAAATCAACATAATTTAAATAAAACACATATGCCTATATTAGGCAACTCTGCTAACAAAGAAGTTAATCGTGTGTTTAATGTTTATTAGATTATTTTATCAATTTTCAATTATTTTCATTTTCATTCTTCTTCCTGGGCACTGCAAACACAAAGTTCACATAACATATTCATCATATAAATGATTGCACCTACCGGGATTCGAATCCGGGACCTCTAGCTTAGTAGTCAGGGTCACTAACCATCCGGCTATACGGGTCGTCAAAGATCCTAAACACATCCTTCTGGAGTGTGACGCCATCGTCACAATGAGGGCAGGTTGCCTCAAAGCCCTAAATATCCAGGCAGAAGACCTACCCCGCTTGTGTCTGAACTGAGAAAACTGCACCTCTTAAAGGTCATAGGCCTGGAGAACGTGATTTAAATACAATTAAGAACTCCCATTGCGCACGGAAATAATTTCTCTAAACGTTTGCTCAACTATCTCATAACAATGAGCATAGTCATCGGTAGGGCGTGTGTCCAAGCACACGTATGGGGCACAATAGATCTACAGATTTAAGTGCTTATTTCTCCAATAATAATAATAATCTCAAGAATCCCTCGCTACATAACTGGATATAGGTTCATATACAGAAGATAGCTATTTTGTGAACGACATGCATCGTGCGGAAGATCCTGTCTGTCACGCTGACCACCGGCGGAATTGTCGTGAACCTACGCCGGTCGGCCACTATTCTATATTCATCAAGCAGTTTTTTATAAATTTATTATACATATAAATGTAGGAAATAAGAAGACAATAATTATTATAAAGAAAATAATAATTTTATTAAACTTTTTTTATTGAAAAGGAGGACAAACGAGCGTACAAGTCACCTGGTATTAAGTGATCACCGCCGCCCACATTCTCTTGCAACACCAGAGGAATCACAGGAACGTTGCCGGCCTTTAAGGAAGATGTACGCGCTTTATTTGAAGGTGTATCGTATCTGGTGGAGCCGGTACCCTTCTGGGGTAGAATCTCTTTGAGTACCGCTGTTATATTCTAGTGGATCGGAGAGGGGGATGGCCTCCTCTACATACTATCATTAAAATAATCCAATCATAAGTTGTGTAATAGATCGTACTAGGAAAATGTTGCTTCAAGATTATATTATAAGTGATAACAACAGAAGCGCTCCACAATTTGTGTAACATTACAATTCTGTGAGTGCCTCCAGATGTGGCCCTCGATCAATTTTGCAAAGTGTCGCCGCTCAGAAAGGATCATCTTAACTTCGCAAACAAGCGCGTTATATTTTCGTGAAAAATAAACCAGCTTTACGGAAAAATGTTCCTTGCAAACCTAGTTGTTACATCACACTTTTCAGTGCAACAATCGTGAAACCCAAATGGGTGAAGTGACATGTTATTACTATAAAATGTTCATATTATATTTAGACTAGCTGACCCGGCAAACGTTGTTTTGCCATACAAATTGTATTGATCTTTTGCTTGCTAGTTGATAAGAGATGGCGCTAGTTGTATTCATTAGCAACAATCACACTTCCTTTATATTTTGTATAATTCACACTAAAGTTTTATAAATTATAGCCTATTTGTTATTCTGGTGTGTAAGCTATATTATTGTAAAGTTTCATCAAAATCTATTCAGTAGATTTTGCGTTAAAGAAGTTCAAACATACGTCCAGATATACAAACTTTCACATTTATAATATTAGTAGGATTATAACATAATATACTATATTATCCAAGCAAAGTTATACTTTTATGGTCTTCCGAAGTGGCTTGGATTAGTCATAACTTAAACGCACGTATCTTTTAGGCTAACATTATTAAAATTCAAATCATTTATTCAAAATATGCAATCACTTATTGAAAGACAAAAACTGTTAGCCATTCGAAAATGAATGACTCGGACCTGAGAAGAACGTTTGAGAATATCAGCTTCTTCTTTTTTTCAATATTCTATAATTTAAATAGCGGTCGCTCCATTCCCAATCTTAAGAATCATTAAGAAAGTCATTTATGTTACTATATTAACTTTTACCACATAAACATATTTTTATAATTCTTTTCAATTTCGTAATACTTTTGTTTTGAATATTTTCTGGGATCTTGTTGTAAAAGCATATCCATCGCCCCACAAAAGACTTACTAACTCGACTTACGGTCGTTTTCAATAAGCTATCTATCCTTAGCTTAACTTACTAGAGGTAGACAAATCTATCCTTCTATGATTAATTACATTATTATTATCGACAGATAGCATTGGACTATAACTTATATTATATATTGGACAGATCTATCAGATTAGATCTTGTCACTTAACGGTGATAGCAATATACCATAACAAGAGATATGTTATTGAAAACGGCCGTTAGCTGAGTAGTAGGCATTATCAGTTTATGTCTGTTCCTAGCGTTAACATCATGGTTATGACAGTTTCTAGCAAATTCACTTATGTGCCTATGAACATACATTAAATTATCAAGAATATATTGAGAAGCAACAGTCAAGATGTTAATTCTTTAAATTTATTTCATTTTTAAACCACTTCCCATAGATTCACAAAAATAATAGAAAAGCATAAAAACTATATGGAGTATCAAAAGTCGTAGAGGCACGGAGGCTATATATTATGTGCACTTTCCACTCCTGTGGTTACGTATTCAAGTCGTTCAAAAGTTAAGTTCACTCGTGTTACGTACATACACGTACCACATAACTGCTTGTTTTTGTAAGGAAAAACTTATGAAAATATTTATTTATCTCTAACTACATACTGTACTATTTTCATACGCTTACAGTAAGAAGTGAATGCTGGCATGAGCAAATAGAAAAGAAAAATAAATTATACATAGGAAGAAGTATTGAGAAAAAGTGAAATAAGTTGGTGATTCGAAATTTGCGAACGGATACTAAAGTTGAGTAATGTGATTAGTTCGTGGCTTGTGTTAGTTATAATAATATTAACATACTTTTCACAAATTATCTTGCCCCAACCAAGACATAAGCCTTTTATAAACATCCATGACTCAGAAACGAACATCCATGTTCATCATATGATATAGCACCTACCGGGATTTGAACCCGAGAAAATAAATGACGCTGAATTCCTTCACTTTAAGAACTATTATTTCTACTATCTAGACTCCTGTCAACCCCAGTCCCGATAAAAACATGATCCTGGTCACGAAAACACAATAATAATACACTAATAATTAATAATAAAAATATAACATTTACGCAAAAAATCCATCAAATCAATCTTAATCATTGTACTCATATAGGTCAAAGAAATGACACTTATGAATCGTAAAAAGAAAAGGGCAAGATTGGTCACCGCTGCGCTCCAACAAGATACCGCAGGCGTAGTCATAAAGTGCGGCAACTAATACTACGCAGAAGTGGGCGTACTCGAGCCACTCTGGAACATTGTGTGATATTGACGTGCCACATGTTCGGTTAAACTTTGCTAATAACGGAGACCAATCCTTAATCATAATAATATATAATATAATATAATAATAAATCATATAATAAATAAAGGCCTTACACGAGTAACGGCCGTTTTCAATTACCTATCTATCCTTAGTTTAACTTACTAGAGGTAGACTAATCAATCCTTTACATACGGAACGCAGACGTGGTTGTTAACTATGGGCCTTATGAGAAAGCTCATGGTCGTTCGGAGAGAGGGAGATCGAATCAGAAATGAGGAGATCCGTAGGAGAACCAAAGTTACCGACATAGCCCAAATGACTGCGAAACAATAGTGGCAGTGGGCAAGGCACATAGCTCGACGGACAGATGGCCGTTGGGGCAGTAAAGTCCTCGAATGGCGACCACGTACCGGGAGACGCAGTGTTAGTAGGCTCCCCACAAGATGGACCGATCATCTAGTCAAGATCGCCGGAATACGTTGGATTAGGGCAGCGCAGGACCGATCGTCGTGAAAATCTTTGGGGGAGGCCTTTGTCCAGCAGTGGACGTCTTCCGGGTGATGATGATGTATATTAGGTTAGCCCTAGGTTTAAATATCTGTACCGATCAGGTGATTATGTAAATATCAATTCGTCACTTAGAGAGATCGATTGGGATGTATGTCTAAATTGTGGGACCTTGGATGAAGCTGTGGACTGTTTCTATAATCACTTATATAACTTAATTAATAACTATATACCGAAAAAATATATAAATACGAAATCTTTTCCACCGTGGTACACTATACCTCTGAAAAAAATACTTAAAGAAAAATTTAAATATATAAATAAATATTACACATATGGCAATACCGATGATTATGTTTCCTTTTCTATCCTACGGAAAAGAGCAAAGGAATTGGAGGATGAATGTCATAGGAATTACATTAAAACTATGGAAACTTCTATTGCTGCAAATCCTAAACTATTTTGGTCCTACGTAAAATCAAATAAAAAAGGCTCCAATTCCCTACCATCCACATTAACATTAGAGGGTCATGTAGCTGATACAGGTGTTAAAATATGTAATCTCTTTTCTCAATACTTTCAGTCTAATTTCCTCATTCCCACGTTACAGCCTCATCAAAGCCCACATACAGTTAATCATTGTCCTTCTGTTTATAGCAGCACTATCAGCACCGTATATATTGATGATTCTACAGTTAGGAAATACCTTAAGTCAGTTGATCTTACAAAAGGATCGGGACCAGATCATATCGACCCATTATTTATATCCTCTTGTTCCAATAGCCTTGTTAAACCATTGACAATACTCTTTATCAGATCAATTAATGAAGGTATAGTACCTTAAATTTGGAAATCCGCTTTCGTTACTCCTGTATACAAAAATGGAAATAAAAATGACATTAAAAATTACAGGCCTATCTCCAAGCTATGTATATTTGCCAAAATCTTTGAACGTATTATTCACACTCAGGTTTACAGCTCTCTAAAATCTACGTTCATACCTGAACAACATGGTTTCATGCAGAATCGGTCGACCACCACTAATCTGTTATCATTTATTGATTACACGACTGCAGGTATGGACGGAGGTGGACAAGTAGATGCTGTTTTCACCGATTTTAGTAAAGCATTTGTCCGAATTGATCACTGCATACTATTACAGAAACTTCAATTTGCTGGAATACATGGAAATCTATTCAGATGGTTCACCTCTTACATTGAAAATAGGTCTCAACAAGTTGTTGTAAAAGGCTATGCCTCTTCTTGGATTACTGTATGTTCTGGAGTGCCACAAGGCTCATTACTAGGCCCTCTATTATTTAATATATTTATTAATGATGTAGACGGTTGCTTTGAAACATCCAATTTTTTACTGTATGCTGATGATATGAAAATATTCTCAAATATCACCAGAGATTCAGATTGTCAGCTACTTCAAGCGGATCTAGAAAGATTTGAGGCATACTGTCTTCTTAATAAACTAGACCTAAACGCGTTAAAATGTCATTCCATTACTTTTTCTCGTAAGTATAATAGAATACAAATATAAAATAAAGGGCGTTGTTCTTAATTCTGTTAATGAAATTAGAGACCTCGGTGTTACACATGACAGTAAACTTACATATGAAAAACACATCGATACCATAGTTAAAGAGGCCAAGAAATCTTCTGGTTTCATCAAACGGATATGTTCTCAATTTTCTAGCATAAAACTCATTAAAATACTATACTGTTCATATGTTCGAAGCACCCTTGAATATTGTTCTCAGGTTTGGAACCCTCAATATGAAGTTCACATTAATAGACTTGAAAAAATTCAAACAAGTTTTATAAGATATTTACAATATAAGTGTAATACATATGATGCAGATTATATAATAAGATGTAAAAGGCATCACATACTTCCATTACAAATAAGACGTCAAATAGCTGATACTGTTTTTTACTCTAAGATACCTCACTCTAAGATAGACTCTTCTAAATTAACATCACAAATTGGTATCAAAGCGCCCAATAACTACACCAGGACAAAATGTACTATATACGTTCCTCATTGCAGTACTAATTACAGGCAACATTCATATTTTATAAGGTGTCCACAAGCAATAAATCAGATATCAGTAGACTTGCCTGATTTCGATATATTCAATACGTCACCAAACACGTTAAGAGGTACATTTACGAAGCGTTGGATGAGTGTGTGTTCTCTTGATTGCTAAATACCTGAATACTATAATATCCATTCAATTTGTCTTCGTGTATTAATATCTATATACTTTTATTGTATTACTTTTTGATCTTTTTTTTTGTATTTTTGTTAATTATTTGTAACACGCTTATAGTCTCTTATATGCGAAAACTGTAAATGCTTAATAGATGTCAATTTTTTGTAACCTATTTATGTCATGTAATACTGTTTGTTTTCCTAATAAAAAAAAATAAAAAAAATAAAATAAATAAAATTATAAAACTATAAATTAAATAACTTTAATTTTATATTTAACTAGCTGAATCGACAGACTCTTTTCTTTCAATAGAAATATCCGGGAATAATGCAGTCTCCTTAGACTTAGACCATTGCCTTCCATTGGAAATGTGTAATCAAAGTTAATGAGTTAAATGATTTTGTAATATTATGTGATAAAATGATAAAGATTAATAACGTGTTTGTGTAAACAGCTCTTATATTACCGCTTTATAATTGCCAATTTATTGAATTATAATGGATATAGAATGTTATCCTTAAGTTATATTTCAAGATACATTATTTTGTTATATCTTAAAGGGCTAAGACAGCGTTTTCGTTGAATCCTCCAGACGGCATATATTTCCGACACCTCCAACAAATATCGTTAATGTATTCAAATATGTAACAGAAATTTAAATAATTATAAATTAAAACCTTCCTCGAAACAGCATTAAAGTGGGTGCTGTAGCATTTGAGTTAATCGCGAACAGGCGGACAGACAGACGCGGTGGAGGACTTTGTTTAATTATATGAAGTGATAACATGAAGAAGAGTAATTTAATGTAAAAATACTACTACAATTAGAGGCGATTTAATCCATTAAGACGTATCTTATTTAAATATAAGTACGTCTATCGCTTGAAACAGTGGTAATAAAAGCGGTCCGTCGCTCGAACCACAAACAAACGTAATTCGCAACCAACGAGAATATTAAATTTAATTCACTCAGCTGAAACTGAGTAATAACATTAATTAAATTATTCGAACGAATATAACAAGCGAGTGGAATGGACCTGTTTATTTGTAATAGAAATGTTCCATTACTAATCTGTATTGGATTCTGTGTGTCGCCATGACAACGCCGGGCTCTGCCCGGGCCGCCCATGGAGCCATGCTCACCTGTCTAGCACCCACACAGACAACCCACCTGCACTCACACATAAACATTACACGCCTCTGTGCTTTACAGCCTCCATTCGATCGCATTGTCAACCTTATTGCATGGTGTAACAGTTGCATTTACGAAGCACGCGTCCACTCCTGAAACATGGAGCTATTCCATTGCATTCGCTTGCAACCGCCCGTAAACTAACTGCATCGGAAGCGAAGCAGTCACTTCACAGATTGCTCCGACCCTCGACCATACAATTTAAACCCGTTTTAACTTTTCGCTTTCCACTGGTTTCCCCTTGCTGTGTAAAATTCAATTGAAATCTTTATGAGTTTTTATGAACCGTCGCGCGTTGTGCTGTGCGCCGAGGATTCAGGTTCGTAAAATTTTCTTTATACCTTAGATACTATCGTAGAATACAAAGATGATCGTTTCCAAACATTGGCGTGTTGCCAGCTTTCTCTGGCGTAGCACTAATATGACCTTTGTTGCTCTAAAATTAAGTGATAAATTGCTTTATGATAGGCACTTAACAATGAGGCTGAATGGAATTTTGAAGAGTCCAACAATTATTACAATCCGAAAGTTTTGCCTTGAATTTCAAATCGTGTACTGATATTTAGAAGTCTCACCGTGAGAATATAGTATATTATATGAAAATAATACTATGTATTCATTTATTATGATTTATATATGATTAAATTTATTGCGGGTAAATTACTGGAGTAATTTTAAGTTTATCTTATTAAACGGGCAACTCATTTATAATATCTATTAGTATATAATATTATTCCGACGCTAAAAGGGGACAAGGGCTATGAGGAGTGCAGGCTAAAAAAGCCAAGTTGTCTCATCCGATGTCTTCCGAATCATCATACAAGATTGTACTTTATTGAATATTAACTTATATTATTTGTTTCCGTATACGATATTATTAATAGGAAAACAGCTCCCGTACTCCTCATTAACACAATTTGTTTGAAATGAACATGGCAGCAATTTTGGAATTCACCGTCTTGGCGTTTTTTCAGTCTTTTTTGTTTCGATACCTCCACGAGATGCTGAAAAATAATATTTCGACAGACAGATAATGGAGTAATTCTATTTGAATTCCTTTTTTCCTTGATAGTATGCAACGTTTAACCCTTATTTTAATAGTGATTGGAATAAGACTCAAATATTTTTGTTTCTCTTATAAAATATTTGATATTTTAAACATTTTAAAACTTTGTACACTATTCATATATTGGATGCAGTACCTTACAAACTAATTTGTTATGTGTATTACAGCTATTGTAAAATACTCTATCGATTGTAAAGAGCGGCCGTTGAGTTTCTTGTATGTTCTTCTCACGAGATCAACTTTTTCCTAACATATGGTAGATTCAGTAATTAAAAAGATTTTTTTTAGGGACGATTCAAAAGCAATTAGTGTAAGCCTAACTGAATGAAGTTTATTTAATTTTGAATTATATACGTTACGTTATTGAAATAATATTAATCTTCTTCGTTATTATGTTATATATAGGAAACAACAAAAGAATATGATAAATTATAGATTATTGCGTTTATCTGGTTACAATTTCTTTATAATAGTATTAAGTAGTATGTATGTAGTAAGAAAGTATAGTATACAAATATTATTATTTATTTTTTTAATGAAAATAAGCGACGAGACGAGCAGGATGGCTAATGGTAAATGATACGCCCTGCCCATTACAATGCAGTGCCGCTCAGGATTCTTGAAAAAACCCAAAAATTCTGAGCAGCACTACAACTGCGCTCGTCACCTTGAGACATACGATGTTAAGTCTCATTTGCCCATTAAATTTCACTAGCTACGGCGCCCTTCGGACTGAAACACAGTAATGCTTATATATTACTGCTTCACGGCAGAAAAAGGTGCCGTTGTGGTACCCATAATCTAGACGGCATCCTGTGGAAAGGAGCCTCCTACTGGTATATATATGGAAACAAATGTATCAAACAAGCAACCGGTGACTATTCTGGAAGGCGGTGCTTCTCTTCACATGTTCAATTAGTTATACATAATCCGACGGCAACTAATCACAGCTAAGAAATGGACTTACCACGGACTCCATGAACAAGCATATTAGTTTTTTATGGAAAATGAAGACAAATAAGCGTACCCACTTGGCGTTAAGTGATCACCGCCACCCACATTCTCTTGCAACACCAGAGGAATCACAGGAGCGTTGCCGGCATTTAAGGAAGAAGTACGCACTTTTTTTTAAAGTACCCAAGTCGTATCGTCCCGGAAACACCGCACAAGGAACCTCATTCCACAGCTTTGTAATACGTGGAAGAAAGTTACTTGAAAACCGCATTGTGAAGGACCGCCCCACATCCAGATGGTGGGCATGACATCCTAATTTGAGGCGTGTTATGCGAAGGTGGAAATCAGCGGCAGGAATAAAGTGAAACAGCTCTCAGATGACCACGGAATTGGCAATCGCTCGAGATTTCGAGACTCTGTATTCCGATATTAAGCGTGGCTTTAATGGAGGTGTTGTCGATGAGCGGTGATACGACAAATGGTTGTTTTAATGGTAAACGCGCAAACTTGAGTCTTCTGGGGCTTAAATTGGACAAGGCAAACTATTATATATCTGTGGAAATTCATGATTTTGACAAGGAAATTTAGGCGGTGTCTCTCCGCATGTTGAATTATATATAAGATATAAATGGCCGTTCACACAGACCGGCTTGAAGAGCATCACCCAGCGCTCTCCTTTTTACACAGACCAGCGCGAATTATACGCTTGGAACTGGCCGGAGCTGACCAAACCGTTTCACATTGACCGTCTGGAAGAGCACGGATGCGCGAAAGAGCATATAAACGGAGCCGTTTCGCTGCGCGAGCGCGGAAGATTACAACATGAGAGGCAGTTAGTCGGCTCTTCTTAGGCTGCATTTAGTGCTCTACCGACCGTCAGCACTGACGTCGGTCGAGCGTAGCTATAACTATGAACACATATGAGAGCGTTCAGTCCAGCGCTAATAAATAGCTACGCGCCTAACGACAATAGGCATAAAAGGCATTTATTTTCTCAAAATTGATTCCTTAAGAATTCTTTTTGATGTCATTTCTAATAACTACTAGATACTACTACCGCTTCGGAAACAAATGGCGCTCTGAGAGAGAAGAAGCGGCGCAAGAAACTCTCCCAGCATTCTTCTTTGCGCTCTTTTCAATAAAAATATACAATATTGTACAGTCATTTCTATCGCAGTAAAATAATCATAATCTAGTCCCAGGCTGTCCGATCATTTAGATATTCAGCAGTGGAGTAATAGGATTTACGACAGAGACATTTTTTATAAAACATTTAAATTTATTTATATATAATGCCTGAACAGTGGCTGGGACTTTATTATAGAAGTGTATACATTTACCCTTAAAGCTATTATGTATCTTATGAAGCCTACTAGAATTAGTTACAAGCAATCCCTTATTTCAAGTGTTATAATAACGAAAATCACTGTTAAGAGCATAAAGGTGACGATTTTTGTAAACATTTATTAAATTTTCATAAATGTACTGACAATGAACAGTCATAATATTTATTTCTTTAAATTTTTCTTTGAGAGACTGTCTATAACCAAGCTGATATATAGCACGAACAGCACTCTTTTGCAGAGCAAACACTATATTAATGTCAGCAGCATGACCCCATAGTAAAATACCGTACGTCATGATGCTGTGAAAACAACTGAAGTACACTAATCTAGCGATCGCAACATTCGTGTACTCTCTAATCTTTCTAAATGCATATGCCGCAGAGCTGAGTCTATCTGCTAGATGGGCATTATGTGGACCCCACTGAAGCTCGAATCGTCGAGCAATCAATTTCGAATATATTGTACAAATTTCTCCTTCAATTAATTCCGTTATCATTTGCGTTAAAAATGAATTCATTTTTCTTCGCAACTGTAATCGTGCAATCAAGTTTTCTGTCAGCTGAGCACTAAACGCAACATGGCAGCGCGTACCGGTAGGAGCTACACTCGACCAACGTCATCGCTGACCGTCGGTTAAGCATTAAATACAGCCTAAAGAGCACTTGCGCGTCCGCACGTTTGCTGGTTGGACTATGCAACACATAAATAGGGTGTTTATTTTTATTACATATATCTCATGCACTTATTGATAGTCAAAAACTGCCACCCGTTCGAAAAGGTATGCCTCAGATCTGAGAAGAACGGGCGCAAGAAACTCAGCGGGCTTCTATTTTTTATTATAAAGATATTGTTACATTGTTAAATCATACGGTTGTTCAATTCCCAATCTGTGGTGTCATTATGAAAGTCATTTATGTCATTGTAACCTTTAATACACAAACTTATTTTAGCAATTTTTTGAAATTCGTAGTACATTAAAGGCATAAAAAGGCATGGTTATGATGGTTTTTAGCAAATTCACTTATGTGGCTATGTACACACATAACATTATCAAGAATACATTGAGAGGCAACAGTCAAGCTGTTTATTTCTTCAAATTTTTCTCTCAATGATTCTTTAGGACCTAGGTTATCAATAGCGCAAATAGCTCTCTTCTGCAGCACAAATATTGTATTAATATCGGCAGCGTTGCCACATAGCAATATACCATAGGACATAATACTATGAAAGTAACATGTTGACGTGGATTCCGTCATTAAGTCGATTGACTTACTCGGCTCACCGTGCGTTACGCAAGGGGATTAGCGCTCAAATGTGGGTTTAGTTTAGTTTAGTTTGAAGTAGTGTTCGACACTTTTTTTAAAAAAATATTCGTAATGACAGACCTGCTATCATCAATCACTGCATCTTGAAACAGATAATGATTTATCTACTTAAAACACCATGTATTAGATTACTCAAATTTCGGGTAATTTAGGGTAGTCCCTATTTAATTCCGGCCACACTGGCTGTTAATATTACGCGTAGCGGAATTAATATTTAATGAGTGTTATAAACAAAGTACTGGCTTATCTGGGAAAAGTAATTTATTTACACTTTTTTTATACCGTAGCATTGTTTTTACATAATTTCTCAACACATGACGGCATTTTAAAAATATTTTATTGCGGCGTAAACCAATCCGTCACTGGCGATGGCACATTTCATTTAATGGCGGCCGATCGGCTTGTTAGTATAAGTGTTATGTATTTACATTTTAACTTATAATTGAATTGTTTTGGTAACATTGAGTCCTACTTTTTTTACTCCTCCGTGATTTTAAGTGAACATTGAGGGAGTACGCAATGCATTACCGATAGGTTGCCTATAAAAATTGACCGCAATTACCTGTTATTAGTTTAGTATAATGAATTTTCTGATATAAATTGCACCTACATTATTTTGCAAATAAATCGGGCACCTTGGTAAATAATCTGTTTTACTGGCACCTTCAGATTATTTATTTCGATTCGAGCGTTATCGTCCATAAAAATAAATTTTTCTCCAAGAACCGTGAATGCGGGTTGTGCGTTAGGAATTAGGACTTCTGATTGGTAGTGGTGTGCATTCAAAGTGCCATTTTCTGTGCAGACTAACTCCGTACGATACAGTACATTAATCGCTGCCCAAAACATAACGGAGCCTCCACCATAAGGGCTTCAAAGCAAACTTCTGCGAAACGTTCCCCTTGCCTTCGCAGTACTCGCCGACGTCGGTCCTCACCATATAGTAATATTCTTGCTTCATCCGAGAATAATACTGTACCCCAGTCCTCCTGAGTCCACGTCGCACAATTTCGAGCGAGTCAAGCAACTCTGTGCTCGCGGAGTATCTTAGGGCCACTGCATATTATATTGGCAGATAGAAACTTCCTTCTGACAGTCCATAAGCTGGTTTGCACACCTCTCACTTCCTCTAGTGTCTTTTGGAAGTCGACGACGGACGACATAAGACGATTTGCGATTTCTCAATACCTGATTGACCCGGAAGGGGTGATCTCGAGCTTCTGTGCATGGTTTTCTTCCAGACCCAGGCCTTCTACTGACGGACCCAGTCTCTTGATATTGTTGCCAACAGCATTGCGAAACTCTCTAAGAAAAAAGCGATTCACTCGATTGTATGAAATGTGCAGTCATTGAAAGATTGACAGATGATGGCTATAATCTTGTAAAAAACGGAGATAGCCGAAATCTACTACGTCTAATGCAACTGTTCGCTTTCAAACTTGCCGGATTATACTTTGTCGCCAATCGCCATACTGTAATTACTACTATTTCAAACTTATATCAAATCACTGCACGTTTCATTCTAAACTTGATTTCAATTTTTAATTAGTCCCGCCTCTAACTATCTATTTACATCCTCTTTGGTTGCCAAGCCTCTGAACAGTCGAACAACTCACATTTTGCCTCTGGCACATATAACATTGACCACACCCTCACCCTCAAGTAGAGCTATAATTTTGCTCGCTGTTATCGTTTTATCAACCATTTTAGAGACCGCTACATAATGGTATCAAGACTCAAAAATATCAAGGAAAACGACAATCCGATAATAATTTTCTAAAAATGATAAACGGCCGTTTCCAATTACCTATCTATTCTAATTTTAGCTTACTAGAGATTGACAAATTTATCCTTTTACGCTTACTTATATTTCAATAACCTCTCGACAGATAGCATTGGACTATAACTAATAATATAACTATATTGGACATGATTATGGATAGATAACATCTTGTCATTAAACGGCAATATATCCATAACTAGAGATACGTTATTGAAAACGGCCGGAGTTAATACGAACTATCAACGATCCCCGCCATGATACGCTATTAACTGCAATGTTTGTTAATGTCCAACTACTTATGTCTTAAACTTGACTTTGGAATAAACTTTTTTATGTACCATAAGACTTCATACATGTGCCAGTAATATTCTGAAATGATTAAAACCTCTTTTGGTATTGTATTTTCTTTATTTTATTAAATGAGTTTATATATTTTTTTAATAAACGTAATTTTAAAGGAAATAATGTAAAGAATTGAAAAAAAAGTGATTGCCAGCTCTCAGTCAGCCGCAATATTAGGATTGCCAAGTGTAAACAGGTGTAAACACGTATATTATTGTTGATTAATTACAGTCACCTAATATTTTTAATTTTTATACAAAATTGAAGTTCGAGCAGTGATCTTAAGATACTAAGACCGTCATTAAATAACAAAAAATAAAAATTTTGGACGTCTCTTCCTACAAAGTAAAATCTTCTGTACGAGAATGTTTTAAGAGGTATACATTCATTAAAGACATTATTAATTTGATTGTAAAAGTAACTTATAGTCAGATTGGGATCAACTATCAAATACATCTCACTGCAGTTAAAGTTCATAATTGAATCGTACAATTTATTGTAGTTGGCTTTGTTAAAGTTCCACTGTTTATACGATTCCTGAAGGAAATGCTCTGGTTGGGGACAGAAGTGAGGGCGCTGCTGACAGCAACGATCACGGTGAGCGGCGGGAGGTACGTACACCGGTAGCAGAGCCTCGTCCGCCATCACGCGCACTCAGTACGAGATCTAGCTGTCTGTCATTATATACTGAATGAGTTCAAAAAATGCTACAAAGAATTCATAGTAATGTCGTACATAATTATTACGAGAGAACAGATTAAAATCACCTAATATTAACACATATTAGAATGTGATCGGGAATCGGTACTTGACGCAATTCAAAATAGGGCGCGGCCGGCAGGAGCACGCCCCCCTGCTTGCGTCCGTCTCAAAGTAAAAGTCAAAAAATTCTTTTTTCACTGTAAAACTTTATAAGTTATTTAGTGCAAGTCAGGATGAAGTACAAAAGTTACAATATCATTCAAATGAGTATAACAATATTCATTAACAAAATTTAGAACATTAATTCCAACTATCTTTATCATTCAAATAATCTTTCACATTATAATAGGCCTTAGATGTTAATTTTTTTTTTACAATACATTTAAATTTTTTAATAGGTAATATTTTAATTTCATTTGGGAGTTTATTATAAAATATAACACAATCCACTTTAAAATATTTAGCAATTTTACGGAGCCTAGTAGATGGATTGGATGGATCGTCTGCGCGGTCACAGAGTAGAACAGAGTAGTTCGGTAAGATGATCTCTGCATCCTGGATGGAGTTGTTGCAGCCGGTCTCAGTGATTGCGAACAAGTCAGAGCCCGAGGATTCGAGCAATCACAAAAATTCTGATGTTTTTGTTCGTAGACCTCTACCTAACTCTGATATAGAATATTTACCATTCTATTATATTAAATCTGGGGCTCGGAACCGTTTTTCTTTGAACGAAAAAACATCCATTCACTAAATTCTGCGTCTTTGGGCCAAATGTTAGGGTTAAACAACTTTTCGTAATTACTTTCTGCTACGCAAATTCGATACGACGAGTAACCCCTTTCAGTTTTGTGATTTTTTTCACATCAATGTAGCTGTCTCGTCCCAAAATTTCTAGTTCATAGTCTCTTAAATCACTTACTGTGCTTTCTATAGAAAGTCTCCAAATATGGAAGTACTTCCTTCGTTTGACTGCCTTTATCCTTTGATTTGACGTTTTATTTCCCCTCCTAATTGTAGTTATTATCCGAGATCAAATCTGTGTCAAATTATCGATCCCGGTTACATTAATTACATTCAAGTCGTTCGCTAACCTCCAGTCCTCTACATCGAATACATCTACGAACCATGTTTCACCAGTATAGTTCTTATAGTTTTGGAAAAAAGTGGCTGTGACATACGGACGGACAGACAGACATGACGATCTATATCTATAAGGGTTCCATTTTTTGCCATTTGGCTACGGAACCCTAATAAAAATGTGCCAAACTCCGACTATATTTCTTAATGTCCGCGTCGATCAAAGTTCAAACCACATGAATAATTTCGAGGGTACTACATAGATGGCGCTAGCAATCGTTAACATCGCCCTGATTATATTTATTTTCGTTTTGTATTATCAAAACTTGAAATTAATCTCCATCTAAACAGAAAATATGTCTTTATGATTTATAAAATAGTTTTTGGATAGTGATATGTTACTTGCAGTAATTTATCACTTTAATATAATATGTCATTCTTTATAGATAAGTATTAATGAAGGTTTTTAAATTAATTTAGTTTAACTGTTTTTTGTCAATGGTGAACAGGTTGAAAAAACTCATAATTCGTCAGCGGGTTTTGAAAAATTGGTTAACGCATTTATTAATAATTTAGGATTTTATAGGGTTTTCATTACGTCAATATAATATCAAGTCAACGTTTTCGTTCGCAAATGCGTCAATTACTGTTTAGAATTAAGCTGTTTTAGTGAGGCATGCAATTTCTTCATTTATTGCGAGTTACGGGCGAAGACGTTGATACTTGATTGAATTTATTAGCTTATTATGTTCAACAGGTTTTTTCGTTGAAGAAAAACAGTTAGTTCGTTAACGAATATAACTGTTAATAAAAACAGTTTATTGATTTAATGATCACCTCTAAAACTTACGTAATAAGTACAACAAAAGATTCCTCAATTGTTATAGATGACAGATGATTACATAATATACAATTTATAATTCAATGTGACGTGACTCGTGAGACGTACTAGCCGGCAAAAAGCAATAATAGGTATGACATAATATTATTTTCACAAGTTATACAATTAATTTAAGAATATAGTAGAAATAAATATCACAGAAAACATACAATTCAGTAGGTAGCTTAGATTATTAAAAAGGTAGGTAAGTAAGTAAGTAAGATCTTTATTTCTTGACTAGGGTAATACATTATTGATGATTTAAATACATTTTAGCTCTCCAAGTCGTGCCCGTTATTGAGCATACAAATATTTGACAAATCATAATAATTATCATAAAACGAAATTGATTACATCATTAAATAAAGTTAAATTAAATTAATTGTATCATGTAGGTAAAAATAAGAGCGACCATATCGTTATAAAGAAAAATTATTATAAATGTCATAGTTAAATTAAAATACGCAGTTACCAAATACTTATTTGTCAATGTTACTTCAAGGCTTCAAAGTCAATTTCTATTAAAAATTCACTGATCTTATAATAACATTTATGCGCTAAATATATTTTAAGTTTATGTTTAAATTCCCTTTTAGGCCAGTTTCTCACATGCTCTGGTAATTTATTATAAATTTGTTGTGCCATGCAGATTATACTTGAGTGTCTTAAAGTGGTGTTTGATTTCTCCAGACATAAGCGATTTTCAATACGTAAATTTCTCGGTTGGCCTTCGGATCTCGTTTTGTAAAGATGTGTTTGAAAAGTGGGGGTTGTCGTTTACGAAGACAGTTACTTCCAGAATATATAGCGCAGGTAACGTTAAAATACTGTGTTTTTAAAGTAGGGTACGCAACTTTCTGTCCTTTTTAATTTAAACATAGCTCTTATACAGCTTTTTTGTGAAAGCAACTGCATGGCCTCCGCTACTGTTGCCCCAAAATATAATACCGAAGCGAAGTATAGATTCAACTAACCGGAACTAAACTAAAACTAAATTGAACTATCAAATTATAAATAATGGTTTTTCTTACGAAGCGTTGAGCTGTATGTATTATGCAGAAGGTAATAGGCACAAAATAGCTGTGAATAAATACGATTACTTACTAAAAATATCAGAAAAATAATAATATGTAAATAAGTACTAAGTGTGGATAAAAACCGTCTTAATTGAAATGCACTTTAATATTTTACTTACCTACATAATATTATCTAATAAAATAGCTAGTATGCTAAATAAATGCATGAAAGTTATGTACCTATTTATTATTGACGAAAAAAACAGAAAGAAAAATATTCAGTACTCAATATAAAGTAAAAAGGATTTTTCTTATCCCACATTTAACAGAAGAGAATCAAACTAATATAACGGACAGTACAAACCACATAATAATAGCTGTGAAAAAATACTAGTTGTTACTAAATTCTCCGATCAGTAATCAGTATCAGCAAATACTCAAATAACAGTCGATACCAAATACTCTATACCTATCTATTACCTTGAATTACAGTTCCTCGCTTGTCACTGTTATTTTTGATATTTTGTCACAGCGACAACTGGTGATATTTTAATACCTGTTACTTATACCTGTAATGATAAACCATACCACCTTCCAGTCCTTATTACTATAAACCATTTAGGCAACCAAATACACTCAAAATTCTTTACTATGCTTTCATCCGCAGTATCCTCGAGTTTGCTTGCGTTATTTGGAACCCTCAGTACGAGGTTCACATCGCTAGTATTGAAGGTATACAAAATAAGTTCCTTGTACATGTACATTGGAATACCGGACTGGGCATATTCTTATCGATTATACCACTGCGTTACAAAGGCACAGAATATCCCCACTAATTAACAGAAGAATTTATATCGATCAAATTTTTCTATTTAAAATTATTAACAGTAAGCTTGACTCAGCATCCTTGTTAAATCTAATTAAATTTATAACACCGCGAATCTCCTCTCGTTCTAAGATTACATTTTATGTATCACCTTATAAAAGCAATTATGCAGGTAATACATTTGTGAGGCGCTCTTGTAGTTTGTACAATAAACATCTTACTGAAATTGATATATTTTCATTAAATATACAAAAATATAAGAAAATAGTAGGTGATATTATACTCAATTTAAAAAAATAATAAGTAAATACTTACTAAAATCATTGTTGTTGTATCCTGTTTTTTAACTATACTCTTATAACTGTTTAAATTTTCGTTTTGTATATTGTAATTTTGTAGTTTTTACTTTTGGTTTAAAATATCTATGTTGTTTTTTGTTTTGCTTATTGTTAATTGTAAACATAATTAGTATTTAGGTTTAAAGATATTTATTTCTCATTAAAAACATAATATTGTCACTTACATAAGAACATAAAAATATAATGTAATAATTTATCCGCCGTTCTTTAGATGTTCAGTAAATACATATTACACATTATAGTACTTATTCTTCTTCACAAAATTTAAGATTACACACTTTTACAGGGCACTGTCACATAACAAACAATTTCAGACATGTGTTTTATAAAAACTTTGAAACAATATAGTCTGATAGCTCACGTTTAAATGTTTCTAGTGACTTAATCTTTTTGAGAGATGAAGGTAGACTATTAAAAAGTTGTGCGCCCTCTTAAATAAACACACGCTTGCCGTAATTTGTATTAGTATTTAATTTATGGAACTGTTTTGTTCCTGAATAAATAAATAAATAAAAAATATAAAATAACCACCACCGCAACGCGAGCACCACCAAGACCACCACGCTGGGTTACGGACTTGAAGGTGTTCGCGGAAGAGCTGGCAGCCAACACTCCATCTCCGGGATGATAGAGACGGGTAGAGACAGCTGCTGACGTCGACGCCCTCGCCCTGGACGTCAAGGGGAGTATCCAGCGGTCACTGGCCGCCGCAACAAAGGAAGCCGAGTCCAGGAAGATGCCGGAGTTGCCTACAAGATTGCGATAACTCATCAATGAGAAACGAGCCCTGCGCCGCAGATGGCAGGAGACCACCTGTTTTTTTTTATTGCTTATTCTGTATTAAAGCTGGGCAGCCCGGTTAAGAAGAAGCTCGAAGAGGCGAAGAAAATAAACCCGAACTATATTATATATACCGCGCACGATGTATCCGTTAAATCACGAACTCAGCCCCCCAGCTCGCCCGCTGCGTCACCCTGACGGAGCCTTCAGATACGCAGCCGGGGAGAGTGCCGACATCTTCACCGAACACCTTGAATGCCTGTTCCAATCCAACTGATGGCGTAGCGCATGTGACATCAATTGAGAGAGAGGTCACCGAACAACCAATCTCGAAGAACAACCGGCAGCGGCATAAGAAGACGCGGTGTTCTTCACCCTAACTAAAGTTAGAAGCTCCATCCTTCGGACGAGGACCAAAAAAGCTCCGGGCGTGGATCACTAATGCCGCCCTGCGTCATCTGCCACGTCAAACCATTGCCGCAATGACGCGACTCTTCAATGACAATCTCAATGGCAATTCTCGGGGCAATTTCCAAATATCGGTCTCGTCATTATGACCCCGAAGCCGGGTAAAGACACCGCACTAGCACAAAGCTACCGGCCCATCACTCTTCTGGCGAGTCAGTCGAACATGTCACTCCTGAGACCCCACATCGAGCATAGGAAAGAACAGTTTGGATTCAGCGCTGAACACACCCTCACCGCATCTTTAAATATAATAAATAATATATGTGGTATTCCTGGGCTTGGAGAAGGTGTTCGACCGTGTTTGGCACACTGGACTCGTGCACAAGATGGCTGCAACCTCAACACCTTATAATTTACAATGCCTACTACTGGGCTAAGTTTAGTTCGTCTTTTGTATGGCGATGTATATACTTTTACAACAATTCCCAGAAAATGTTCAAAACAAAAGTATTACGTTATTCCATTTACAAAAGAATTGTTAAAAAACGTTTGTACGGTACAGGTTAGTATAACATAAATGACTTTCTTAATGATACCACAGAATGGGAATGGAGCGACCGCCTTCAGTCTATTAAATAAAAAACTGTGAGCCGTCACGGGACGCCTGGCAGATGTGAAACATCGACATTATTTTGTAAAAGTAATATACAGAGAAGAACATATTGTGATACGAACTAAATATGTCATAATGATAAAATAAAATATTACGATTTTTTTCCAGACAACGATGACTATTTATTGAATAAACATTTATTTTCATTAAATACAAAAATTTACGAATTTATTTCAAATCGTGACTACTTAATTCGTTTTATCAGTGACTTCGGTAATAGTTATATTCGATGTTGCCTCTGAGGACGGTATTACTGTGACAAGGCGACGCGTCGCCATGGCATGCGTCGCCACG
This sequence comes from Leptidea sinapis, assembly GCF_905404315.1. Lineage (NCBI taxonomy): Eukaryota > Metazoa > Arthropoda > Insecta > Lepidoptera > Pieridae > Leptidea > Leptidea sinapis. Next base: position 5,500,494 of record NC_066281.1, on the reverse strand, counting down.
CCAGAAATCGGTTTTACGTGCCGATCACACATTCACATCAATAAGTTTAGTTCTACAATATTACTTTGTAAACATGTGATGAAAAACATGTCATTATACAATTTTGTAAGACAATTTTATTGTAGCAGACTTATTGCCAATCATTCTAAATGCTGCAATTTTGACCTATGAAATGTTTGAACTCCTCGAAGACGTGCCTTTGGCTACAACTTAAAACATGATATTATACCGGCAAGACGGATGTCCTGCACATTTTTACGTCAACGTTAGGATATCCATTTTCCTAATCATTGGATAGGGCGAGGAGGGCCCATTGCGTAGCCTGCGTGGAGTCAGGACTTAGCTCCAGTTGATTTCTTATTCTGAAGTCACATGAAATCCCTAACTAACTAACGCCATCTCACCTGTGTCATCCAAATAAGAATAGTCAAAATTCTGGTCCGAGACATAAATTTTCGAATTAACGTTCATTTACATTGGATTTCAAATCCTATTTTGAATAAAAATATTTGAATATTCACTTTATTAGTTCAAACAATCATATTTTGAAGATGGTAATAATAAAGTAACCCGAACTATATTATATATACATCATATTCACGAGATACATGACTAAAATTTTACAATTCCGAGTTAAACCATCCATTGCATCTCTTCAAGCATTAAGCAGGCATTCATTAAAGTAGGCTTTGAGCTGGTGTTTTATTAAAACTGTCGCAAGCCTCGGAATATTGCATTTCAAGCACTACTTAAATAGGCGCCTGGCATTATTCCAAAACCCAAAAAGCTATCATTCGCTTGTGCTTATTTACATTTCGAACGCGTTTTGTACAAAGTGGTAACGATAGCTGTTATTTTCAATTATTAAGGAATGCAATTTTTAAAAAATTAATGTTTTTTATTATTGTTATAACTGGCTGTTGCCGGCGACTTTGTTTGCATGGAAATTTTGATGTAATAACTATGATAACCAAAAACTTTTGACGCTTGCTCTGTGGAAATCAATACCAGTTTATCCCGAGGTGACTGTACATTTATCTGGGTACATAAGGAGCTTATATGCTATTACAGACTACAATCTATCTTTTTGACAAATTACTATTCAGATTCATTCAGTGATTCCGGCGTAACAAACAACCAAATATTTATAATTATCGACTAGATCAAAAAAAAATTCAAAAGACCTATTTTCGATGTTGAATTAAGATTATAAACAATACAAAAGTGTAATAGCCTCAACGACGGTCCGGTGGGCGCCTCGCAACAATTCGACCGACGCGACATCGTGCTCGGTACGATGCGGACGGTAATAATAATAATTTTGTGCGATGGACAATGCGACATATTATCATCGAACATGGTCCGATTTCCTCTACTTTCACTAGATGGCGCTGTTTCGACGCCATACAAATAGTAGTTAACTTTTATGCTATCGAATAGGTAAAAAAATTCACACTTGGCACTAAAGATCTTAGCTAACTGTAAGTTGCAACTAGACATTCGCAATATAGGAATCGCTACAGCGTCGCTAGTCGCGGCACGTGGAGGAGACTCGTCAGCAGATCGCAGGTTGCAGTCGCCAGCTGGTCTCACCTAGCCCTCCACTCGCACGCTGTGAAGTGTGAGTTAGTGTGGCAAATATGACGCTTGTGTGTAGCCGGTGAAGTGGCGAAGCAGGGAATGAAGAGGACTCTGGAATAGTTTTAGAAGGCAGCTCAATGTCACGTTCCAACATAAGCTGGCAGTAGTTCACCAATTTGCGTCGTCACAATGAAATAATATTGCAGTGAAACAACAAAAGCTCAGTAGACATTATGTCTACTGTGACAAAAGGCTTAGTTAAAATTGATTGACAGTTAAGAATCACATCTAGATTACTTATTACGTAGATTACAAAACGAATATAATTCTTAGGTGACATTTACAAAAATGACAGTTATTGCATCATCCAAAATGGCTGTTATGTTGGTTGATTGATTGATTGTTATGATTCTAGCACATATGTATTGGAATTCATAAAAGATTATTAAACTTACCACTTAGTGGGTTGTAGATATTAACTTGGTAAAATTTGGTCGACAGCTTGAAGAGTATTTTAAACGGCTCGCTGGGCGAGCTTTGATCACACCTGGAAGTACGGCGCGGTGAACAAAAAGAGAATTATTGATCCCGCCTTTCTCCATTTTATATGTATCCCGAAAGGCAATCGCGTTGTGTTGCCAATACTCAATATCCGATTGATAGACATTGATAGACAGAGGAATTTTAGCGTGATATCATTGACGTTAAATAAACAACTACACTCACAATCACGCACAAAAATTATTTGATGCAAAACTGTGCCTACGCATCTATTACGCAGAGTTCTGAACGAGAGTTCAGTTGTGGTTCGACCGCGCTTTGAAAACAAGGCCACGCAATCACAAAGACGTGTTTAGTGAATAACTGTCTGAATAACAGCTATCCCAACGTAACAAGGATAGAATTTCATATTTCTGGCAAGTACCCCTATAAATCAAGAAAATTATGTAACTAACATGATGTTTTTAATTGTAATTACATTTCAATTGCTAAAACAAAATATTCTTGCCTCGTGTTCGCGTCCGAGCTTCTAATGAGCGTATATAATAATAGACTTTGAACATTACTGCCACGAATTAAGGTGCTAATTTGAATATTTTTTTAATTTTATATGTATAAGTTAATGTATTCATATATACAACGCCGATCAAACATTTTTTGGGAGTATTTGTTTATTGTACGTCAATGTATGACACAGATTATACAAACATAACAATTGACAATGTATGTTAAAATTTCAGCATTTTTAATTAAGAATAATTAAATACAATATAATTTGTTGAAGTAGGCGTAACTTTGCGGATATCCATAATTATCCAAATGATTTGAGTTTTCTTTAGTGTTAATTCCGCCAATATTTGTCTTTAAACAATTCGACACGTGTTTCGCCTCTACACGAGGCATCCTCAGGACGCGTTAACTCGCCAAAATCTGGGGAGTCTCGTGCCAGATTTAGTGTAGAGACGAAACACGTGTCAAATTGTTTAAAGACAAATATTGGCGGAATTAACACTAAAGAAAACTCAAAACATTTGGATAAATACAATATACCTAATAATTGTACATAAGTACTTGTTCTAATGTTTAAATTTAGTTTTAAATGTTTAGTAATTTCATTATTTGTCTTGGAAATATATTATATTATCATGTACAGACTCACTAGTGAAGGAAAAAATTCACTACAACTGCTATTTAGTTATATATTATTTTGTACAAAGGAATAAACATTGTTTATGTTAGAAGTTTCTTATGCCTACTACTCGGTTTAGTCGAGTTAGTAAGTCTTTTATTGGGCGGTGTATATGCTGTAAAAATATTGTTGTGAAACATGTGCCCAGAAAACGTACAAAACAAATGTGTTGCAAGATTTGAAAAGCGTTTGTGTGGTAAAGGTTACTGTAACATAAATGATTTATTAATGATACCACAGACTGGGAATGAAGCTAATATCCTCAGGCTATTTAATTATAAATTTTATTTTACGATACTACATATTATACTATAACTAAATTAAGGAAAACAAAATAAGCCCGCTGAGTTTCTTGCGCCCGTTCTTCTCAGGTCTGAGGCATACTATTACGAAATTTTCACTAAGTGATTTTAAATTCTATTGTGAATAAAAATATTTGAATATAAATAGTGTTATTCCAAATTTTTACAATTCATTTTCGATATCAACTAACACTTCGTCCGTTCTTTCTTAAAACGTGTACGAATATTTTAATAAAAACTAAAATATAGTTCTTAAACATGCTAATGCTAAATCACCAACCATTGAGTTGAATTGCTGCATAGTTCAGAAACTGGAATAATAGCAGACAGAGCGTTATTGTATTATGATACGATGGCAGTAACGATGCACCGAGCCATAACGAGATCTCTTGAGACCGGCCGGTCATTTTCAATTCCAATAAGATTTTCTTCACCTCGCCACAAATGCTGCATTATTTATTTAACGTAATACTTGGATACAGTATACGTTATATATCTGGCTTTTAGTAAGTTATTTATTCAAAATGAATAATACCTCTTCGGCGTAGCAAAAAAAATTACCCCAAAACTTTTATGTGTAAATGATATAACGAATTTTTTTTATGAAAATAAGGGACGAGAAGAGCAGGACGTTCAGCAGATGGTAATTGATACGCCCTGCCCATTACAATGCAGTGCTGCTCAGGATTCTTGAAAAACCCAAAAATTCTGAGCGGCATTACATCTGCGCTCATCATCTTGAGATATAAGATGTTAAGTCTCATTTGCCCAGTAATTTAACTAGCTACGGCGCCTTTCAGACCGAAACACAATAATGCGTACACATTACTGCTTCACAGCAGAAATAGGCGCCGTTGTGGTACCCATAATCTAGCCGGCATCCTGTGCAAAGGAGCCTAACACTAGTGAATTTGTTGTCCAGACGATGTGCGTAGTGACCAGCTACTACTTCTTTATATTTTGAATCCGTTAGATATGAACTAAACTGCCTGGGCCTAATGGGCCAGCAACTCGTAATTTTAGAAGCGTCACCACCTTAAAACGACAGATCGAGACGTTTTCCATGTAGTTAGAAATGCAACAGTTACCTACGACTTGTTAATAGTAGTAAGAGTGGGCAAATAAAAATGGACTGACCGATTCAGCGCGCTTGCTAGAGTCATGTCTAATTAATCATTTGTAAGCCCAATACCACAGTGTCTGAAGACGAAAGTTTTCAACCAGTGTTTATTGCCAGTAATGACATATGGAACGCAGACGCAGTCGCTAAGTATGGACCTTATGAGAAAGCTCATAGTCAATCAGAGGGCAATGGAGAGGATTATGCACAGAGTTTCCCTGCGAGATCGAATCAGAAATGAAGGGATCCGTAGGAGTACCAATATTACCGACATAGCCGAAGTGATTGCGAAGCTGAAGTGGCAGTGGGCAGGGCACATAGTACGACGGACAGATGGCCGTTGGGGCAGTAAAGTTCTCGAATGGCGACCACGTACCGAAAGACGCTGTGTTGGTAGGCCCCACACAAGATGGACAGACGATCTGGTCAAGATCGCCGGAATAAATTGGATGACGGCAGCGCAGAACCGATTGTCGTGGAAATATTTTGGGGAGGATTTTGATCCAGCAGTGTACGTCTTCCGGCTGATGATGGAGCCGAGTCCCTGGTAACCGATATAGACGACAAAAAATTTAGGTTTTAGATTGTGTGAGTCATATTAAACTCAACACATAAACTTGTTAATTACTCGCCGAGCTGTCATTGAGAGTAATTTGAGCAGAGTATTTATTTTTCCCTCTCTAATCGGTTTAACAAGATTCCAGAGTAACCTGGAATTAGATGACAGAATGACAGGATGATTTAAAATTACGCTACAAAACGGCCGCAGAATACGAAGTTTAAAATTGAATTTGTACATAAAACTCTGTAATAGATTTTCTAGCGTCTACATCTCACAATTATCTTTTCCTAGACGCATCATAAGAATTATATATTCAACTATATATTATTATATACCATTGGTTATATTTCCGATAAAAATGAAATCTTATAAATGTCTCTTCTGTTGCAAACAAGCTATGAGTTATCATTTATCAGTCACCTATCACTATAGGTTGTCATTCCATGAAAAAGTAAACTGTTGATCGAAACATTAAGAAGTTAAGAAGAACTTTGTCTCCATATTTCATTACAAATCATAATTTTATTTCGAAACTTAACGATATAGTGACAAATTTAAAATTATACAATTAGGCAGTGTTTAAGTTTATAAAATATCGCTAAATTCAACAGCAAATTTCATAAAATACGATTAAACCATTTTTCGTTTGAAAGTGACATCCCTCACTTTTGGGATTAATTAAACAAAATTAATTTTTTAACCAAAATATACGAACGATGCGGGAATCGAACCCGCGCCTCTTGGGTTCCGTCCGAGCGCTCTTACCAACTGAGCCAACCGTTCGAGTGACGTATAGATCGTAAATCTTGGTATGTCTTGTTCAACTCTCGGGTTGTGGCTCCATCTACAAGATCTACTTTACAGTTAATAATAACCAGCTCAACCTCTATAATTGCATATTAGGAAATTAACTTGAGATGTCGCTCTTTTAAATCTAAACAATTTATTATTTTATAAAAGTGATATCTCTCACTCATAATAATTTATAAATAAGGTTTAATTTTAAGAGTCTAATTAATATGTATAGGAGGTGGCATGTTGATCGAGAAGTGATCCGGACGTCGATAATGGCCAGGCTACTGGTTGCCCGGACAACTCGCGAGACACCGGGCGAGCGCCGGGAGCTACGCGGGGCAACCCTTAATTGAATACCCCGGCCGGAGCTAATCGGGGCTCAGCTGGCTGGGGTCTAGGGGTGGGGTTGCGAGGGGTGAGGGGGTGAGGGTCGCGGGGGGGACGGGTCCTGGAGCCACGCCGGCTGGGCGCGACCCTGCGCGCGCCGCTCTGCCCGGGACCTCATTCAAGTATCAAGCGCGCTTCGTACCAGCCGCAACCCTCAGGTATGTCCATTTTGCTTTTGGTGTTTGACCGACTCGTACCGGCCGCGAGCGCGAGTGATACTCAGTGATACCATACGTGACGTCGGGTGAGCCATCGTAAGTACGACCGCATGCCGTCTGTGTCCCGCGCGATGCCAGCCCTAGTGAAACGTGACAATATCGTGACTAAACATTTATCTCGGGAAATTCACGAAAATATTTTATTGTTTTATGTACCGTTTGCACAAGCGCTTAATGTTTGCATGATCTGTCTCAGCTTTCAATGTTTTCCGATGCCATAGTTTTGAGGTAAGTGTAATTCTAGTTTAAATGTTGTGTATCCTATTTTAGTGACTTTGACAAACTTTGACACTAACACAGAAATCATTAATAATCTTCGAATAATAATTTATTATAAAAATTTAAAAGGTCCTCTAACAATTTATAAAAATCCTTAATTTTTTGCAATAAATCTCTTTACTAAGCTTTGATAGCTGATAACATTTTTTTAATTGGATATAAATTTAAAATTTTAGTCATGTTCTTTCTCATACAATTTAGTATCAGTGAATTGCAACGTTTTCGGTAAGGCAAAAAAGACCCGTTGGCTCTTAAACCGCGAAAATCTTTATATACTAGTGAAAAATTAAACATTAAATTTTAAGTCCAGGTTTCTTTGCATATGAAATATATGACTAAAGTTTCTAATATGAAATTTTAAGCAAAGTGGAACCTAAACAAAAATTTGAGTCGGAAAACTACAAGAGCTTTTTATAAAAAAAATGTAGCCTCAATTATAGTTCTCAACAGTTCTTCTAATTAAAGCTCAAATTATCCGAAGTCGTAATACAAGGTATGACTGACATTTATATGTGTTATTATTTTGCCCTATATGAATAAATAAATTTGACTTGGCTTGCGTCAAGCTCAGTCATATAAAATATCTCTTAATATTTTTTATTCATTCACATAAATTGATTTGAATAAAATTTTGCATACAGTCAGTTTAAATTAGCACACTCTGTTTTTATCATATCAAAATATTTAAAAGTAATCCTTACTCTTTCTTATTTACACATTTTCGTTTTTGTCTACTTGTTCTTTCTCTTCAAAAGCTAGCAATAATGAAAATCTCTCGCCGTTAAGAGCATACACTCAAAATAAATTGATGCTGTATAGAGGTTGCATAATCGTTTGCTGCTTTTTACCCTAATATAACCAGTAAATAAATAGATAATAAGCGCCCAAAATCGTATACGTAATCAAAATTAAAAAAAATCGATAACTAAGAAAAATCCCAGAAAAGTTTTTTTTTATTGGAGCAAAACGTTATTAAAATGATAATTATGGTATATTTCTATTTTCTAAAATAAATAGGTACGTGAGAATCTATTTAACCTTAATTTCTAATAAAATTCAAGCGTACTAAACTAAATTTTAGCTACAAATATTGCTTTGTTTACTAGCTAAACGATATATAACGCCACACATCCATAAAAATCACTTTTATCAAACTCAAAATATAAAAGAGACTAAGTGTCTCTTCAGTAATTTGAGTTATACAGTCAAAAATGAAATAAAAGAAAACAGAGAAAGAGCAAACCAAATTTATATATTTTTAAATTTAACAGCACTTCAATAGATTACATAATTATATATAAATACATGTACAAACATAAAATTCACACTATCAGCAATTCCTGTATGTACCTTATATGTGTATTGTACTAGTGGGAGGCTCCTTTGCACAAGATGCCCCCTAGATTATCGGTACCACAACGCGCGTGAGCGAATTACTGTGTTTCGGTCTGAAGGGCGCCGTAGCTAGTGAAATTACTGGGCAAAATGAGACTTAACATCCTGTCTCAAGGTGACGAGCGCAATTGTAGTGCCGCTCAGAATTGTTGGGTTTTTCAAGAATCCTGAGCGGCATTGCATTGTAATGGGCAGAGCGTATCAATTACCATCTGCTGAATGTCCTGCTCGTCTCGACCACTATTATTAGAAATTAGAGTTATGAATATTGAATAAAAAAATAAATGCCATTTTTTTAATGTATGTAAAAGAAGCAGAGTCTTTTTTTATGAAAATAAGGGACGAGACGAGCAGGACGTTCAGCTGATGGTAATTGATACGCCTTGCCCATTACAATGCAGGCCGCTCAAGATGATTGAAAAAACCAAAAATTCTGAGCGGCACTACAACAGCGCTCGTCACCTTGACACATAAGATGTCAAGTCTCATTCTCCTAGTAATTTCACAAGGTATATCGCCCTTCAGACTGAAACAAAGTAATGCTTACACATTACTGCTCACGGCAGAAATAGGCGCCGTTGTGGTACCCATAATCTAGCAGGGATCCGGTAAATATCTGCACAAGACAACTTTCACTGGCCACCCTTACGGGCTGGCAGCTTGCCAACCGACGTGACTTTCAACCCTCGTAATATATATCCACACCATATCTTTACAATAACATATAATTTATACAGCGTACAATATGGCAAAAGCGCGGCCTTACTGTATGATAAAAAAAATAAAGTCAATAGTATATATATGTTAAATCGTACTATGAATGCAGGAAAATAATAACTGAGTGGCTTCTAATACGAGGATACAGTAGACCTGCGTATAGTACCTAAGTAAATCATTAAATATAGTATTGTAATAAAAGGCATTTAGTTTCTCATAATTGATGTCATTTCTAATATACTAGACACTACTACCGCTTCGAAAACAAATGGCGCTCTGAGAGAGATGAAGCGGCGCAACAAATTCTCCCAACATTTTTTTGCGCTCTTTTTAATCAAATATACAATATAGTCCTGCCATTGCTACTGCTATAAAATAATCATAATCTAGTCCCAAGCTGTCGGATCACTTAGATTCACCTGTGGAGTAGTAGGATTTACGACAGAGCCATTTTATAATATACTAACAGACACATACACATACAAATACAAATCAACATTTATTATGTTAGTGCTATTATTGTTAGTAGTATCCTTTGTCTTAATTTTTAATATATGTTTAGATGTACTATTTTATATATTGTATGTTGAGATATGAAGAGTGGAGCCTCCTTCTACATGCAACTCATGCTTAAAAGGAGACCCCAACACTTATGTTGTATGTTTTCGTATTTTTTAATTAGAATCTATAAAAAAAATGTTTTTCCTCAAATAAAATTTATACATTATTATTATCCTTGCTTTTTTTTATTGTCATTGGAGTTTAATCATTATATGAACAATTATTTCGGTTTTCCGTGTTTTGTAACACAACCGTGTGTCAAAGTTTTTTGCCGCCCTAAACTTATTACATAGTCGATTAATAAAAAAATACCATGTAATTATTTACATTAATTAAAATAAAAAAAATAATTAATTCATTCAAAAGACACTTTAATAATAACCTCATAGTCATTGGCGTTTTACGCTGAGTATTGAGTTTGTAAGTAGAATATTTTTTGGACTCATTTGGTTACAATTATCTAATCTATATATTTAAAAATGAATTGCTGTTCATTAGTCTCGCTAAAACTCGAGAACGGCTGGACCGATTTGGTAAAGAACAATGGCGAAATTTTACCTGACTATAGGAATAACCGTCTAAGGTTAGGATGGTTACAAAAAAAAACTTCATAGATAAATTGACTTGTTAGATAAAATTGTATTGCAAAAGGTACCGGGGAAATAAATAAAATATTTATTTCATTTTCACATTATATGCTGTCACAACTATGAAATCATATCCATTTTAGGTTACATCAAGGAAAGCTATCTGTCAATATGACTGACAGCGATGAGCGAATGATCAATGAGTATATATAGATGTCACCTATGCCTAATACTAATAATACCTATCAATTATAGTTACCGCTGTTGTGTTGTTTTCTTTATATTAATAAGTAGTTTCTATTTTACCTGGCTTGGTTTTGGACTTGAATAATATCTTTCTCTCGTTTTAAACTCTGAACCTCATTTTGAATTACTTCTGCTCTCCATTACCGGACTATGATATGCCCCACGATTTGGTCTAACGTACGCTGTTTATATAACAATATACAAAATAAAATATTTTGCTTGTTTAATTTACTGCTACCTACTTCTACAAAATAAGAACTTGGATTGAGAAAAAGACATTAGGAAACTTGGTACTTATTTTACCAGTTTTTTAAGATTATAAAAATGGAAGTACTTAGTTTAAAAGTCGACCCGAGCCTTAAAATCGGGCGTAGGTTAGGTACACTTTAGAAGTACCTACCTACGACTATGGATTGCGCATTTGACTTTCCTCTTATAAAATTACTTATAAAGCTATGGACAACCAACTCTGGTTTGTTGAAAATAAACTGTTATTACCATTGCATCAAGTAACAGGTTTCCATTTTATCATAATATAATACTCAGAGTTGTTGACCGTAGACAGTTTAGTAATTAGGTATTAATTAACTATTTGCCTATGGTTACTAGTTCCTATCCTTAAAGATTTTTGGAATTCGTGATATTCAGTGTTATTGTTGTTGGAACATGTTAGTTAGAATATAATAGATAAGTATACTATAGTTAGAACGCTAAAGTAATAAACAGAAAAACCTAACCTAAAAATTCAGACAAAATAATCATTTATTTCTCCATTATCCCGGTTCTAAATTAAAAATGAATTATGTCAGTAGATGCAGAAAATTATAGAAAATTAATTAGTACACGTCAGTTCTTGAGACGCTACCAATTAATTTCAAATATTTTGTAGTATGGAACTTCGCCATTGTTTTTTAGGTCTTGAATTATTTGTGGATGTCCAGAGAAGGTTTAAAAGCGAATAAATAGGAAAATGCTGCTAAATTAAATAAAAACAACAAATTTGTTTTTCCTTTGATGTGTCCATACATAATTTCTATGAGAGAATTTATTGACGCACGGTTTGACAGTTCTGCTGTGAAACAATTTCATTACGACAGTATTACATTTTACGAAGTAATTTTTGATGTTATGATATATTATTGACAAATTCAAATAAAAACATTATTTTATTTATTATATACAGAACAACGTATGTCGGATCAGCTTGTATCAAATAAATATAATGTAATAAACAGTATTATGACGAACTGTCAAACATGACACGCGATCTCAATATTTACCTTTATCTACTCTCATGACTTAGTAGTCGCAAGCTTTCGTAGCATCGCTACCGCGTAGCTCGTTCGCCACGTAGCATCCGTTATTACTAACAAATGGCGTATCTCGTTAGATTTATACAGGACGTGTAGTTTTAGAAGTTTTTTTTATTTAGTGTTAAAAATACTATTTGCTTTTGTTCATAGTTGTGTTAGTTAAGTGTTACAGACGAGAAAAAGAAAAGTATTCGGTATTTGAACATTATATCTTTGTTACCTTGTTCTGTATACACATCATAGATCAAACTTAGAATAATAAATTTTAAATGCCTTTTACATTATATTTACTAGTAAGGTTACTTTAGATCTCAGAATTACATTTATAAACTGCAAAATAAGACAGCATTAGAAAATAGGTTTAAAAAATACAATTAAGTTTTAAGTCAAACAATTAAAAAAATTGGCATTCAATTTAGCACCTAAAACCATTTTTAGTTTTAAGCAAATTCGTACATTAAATACATTGCACGTAAAATAATACTTAACCATTTTTATCGACTGATATGATAAATAACACTATCAGAGATAGTTAGATTTAATGATGCTGATAAACATATAAATAACACGACCAAAATAATAATACAGCGGGTCTTTACCGTATACCACTGTTCTAAGTAGAAGACTAAGACTGATATCTATATGGCGTACTCAGACTTTGCTCAGACTTTACTTAAGTACATCTTAGCTGAGTGAGATACGACGCGAAACTTGACTTTTGCATAAGGCCGTCTCAGCATAATTTCAGCTGTCAAACGACTATAAAATCGAAACTTAAGAGTCTGCTAAGCTTACACTGAACTAAGCGCAATACTTGTCGTTTCCAAAATAGTTACATTCTGGGTAACGAGTGGGAGACTCCTTTGCACAGGATGCCGGCTAGATTATTGGTACCACAACGGAACTATTTCTGCCGTGAAGCATTATTGTGTTTCGGTGTGAAGGGCGTCGTAGCTAGTGAAATTACTGGCAAATGAGACTTAATCATAAATTCCTTCTTGAGCTAGTTCAATGTTATGATACTGAAATGAAATGAATTTATTTGTATGGCTCCTAGTATTATAATTCTTAATAATTGGTAGATGCACAGCACAATTCGCCAATATATCGGAATACAAATATTTAATTGTCATTGTTGTAATATTACAGTTCTGATATTTATACGTCATTAATACATATTACAAAGGTATAATTAAAAAAAAAAAAATCACTTTTTTTTTTAATGAAAATAAGGGACGAGACGAGCAGGACGTTCAGCTGATGATAATTGGTACGCCCTGCCCATTACAATGCAGTGCCGCTCAGGATTCTTGAAAAACTCAAAAATTCTGAGCGGCACCACAATTGCGCTCGTCACCTTGAGACTAAGATGTTAAGTCTCATTTGCCCAGTAATTTCACTAGCTACAGCGCCCTGCAGACCGAAACACAGTAATGCTTACACATTACTGCTGCACGGCAGAAATAGGCGCCGTTGTGGTACCCATAATGTAGCCGGCATCCGGTGCAAAGGAGCCTCCCACTGGTAACTCACTTGTACGTACTTTATTTTATTTATCCATTATAGTCTTCGGCAACTCTCTTATATTTTTCGGAAGATGGTTTGTGGTTAAAATCCTTAATACATATAAAATTTGCGTTATTTTGATATTAAATATGTACCCACATATTGTTTATAAGTATTAATTTAAATTTATTTAAGTTCTAGATCCGTATACAGTGTCGTATCCCTGATAACGTCAGACCACTTAGGAATATGTTACATTTATGTTAGGGCGAGGGGAGAAATGTATGGAATTATTTGCAGCCCTGCATTATGCTAATTATAAGCCCGTTTTTATAACATGCATGTACATGCAGTTAAAAGATACTGAAGCATTGTCAATTAATGATCCTGAAACAAGTATTAAAGGTTGTGTCTTTCATTTACTGAATATCTCATCGTCATCACATGACCCTGAAGATGTCGACCTGAACCGTATCGAAATAAACCTCCCCCAGAAACAAGCACAACTTTTTCTTAGTTTTAATTTTCTACTTTATGATATAAGATTAAGGCTTTGACCATTTAAATAAAGTAGGCATTTGATTAATTAAGCTCAAATAATTTTACATCTACATGTACAAAAAACACTTTTCGAATAACCAAATGAATTACAAGAGCGTTGCCAGCTTTTAGAGTTTTTTATGGCCATGAAGGCGCGAGTTGAGTCGAGTGTTTGAACTCAGTCCAGACGAGTTGATGCGAAAAACTTATCTTGCGCTATCTGGAGCCAATAGTTTCCCGCTACCATTATCAGGTCATTGGTCTATCTTGTGGGATGGCGGCCCTTCGTCTTTCTAACCGTGGTTGTTACTCGAGGACCTTATGTAATCAATATTACCGATTTTTCAAACTTGATTGATTGCCTTCAAATATCCTCATTATGAAATCTTTCAATCTGAGAAATACCGAGGTCTCTCTATAACTCATTCAGCTACTTTGAGCTTCTATATTAGACAAATATAACAGTAGTCTGTACCATTTTGTAAACTTTCTGTAAAATTACATCTTTTTTTAATTTTGTGACTTTGAGGTTAGACTAGATATTGCAGCAAAAGTATTCTGACTCATTGTAATTACATCCCAATTCTGCCTTAACCTGCTTTTCTTACGAGGATCTTTTTAAAAATTACGATGGTAGAAACTTTTTAATATAACTTAGGTGATCCACCAAAGTATTCCACCTTCGCACGACACGCCACAAATTAGGATATCATCCCCACCATCTCGATATGTGGCGGTCCTCCACAGTGCGGTTTTCAAAGAGCTTTCTTCCACGTACTACAAAGCTGTGGAATGAGCTTCCTTGTGCGGTGTTTCGATACGACATGGGTACCTTCAAAAAAAGCGCGTACCCCTTCCTTAAAGGCCGGCAACGCTCTTGTGACTCCTCTGGTGTTGCAAGAGAATGTAGGCGGCGGTGATCACTTAACACCAGGTGACCCATACGCTCGTTTGTCCTCCTATTCCATAAAAAAAAATGGACAGTGGCGAAATTTTCTTAAAATACTAATGATTAATTTATTATCTCAAAATAATTGAAATAACATATATTATCCGATATAATTAATTAAATAATTTACTTATCAATAATTCAAAATATGTAGAAACAAGCCTTTATTCCTATCATTGTGTGCTGATTAGAATTAGCTGTAAAATTTTATAATCGTTCACGTTAACTACCGAGACAACTACATTCATAATTTAATATTTTGTCGATAATTATTAATAGAATATACAAGAATAAAGATATTTTGCCTACAAATTAGATATATTACCTATTATTTGCCGTGTTTGTTGGATGCAATTTCTAATTATGACAGTAATCACGACCAACATGTTCACGAACCATATGGTTTAAGACATTCATTGTTCCATAAAGGAATTTCCACTTAAATGGAACTTACAGGCTATTTTATAAAAAGTGGGTAACAAAATTGCATCTTAAAGCGTACAGGAAATTATAAAGTAATTAAAATAAGCTAATTAGTTAAGTATAGCTTATATACATTTCTAATTTCTAATACAAATATTAAATAAAAATTATAATACAACCATCCTTAACATAAACAATGAATTCAAGCTCTAAATGTTGATGCATCCAATATACGATAATTTATTGTTTTTTTAATGAAATATTTTATGTATAAAATGATTTTGACTTTGAACATTTAATATTGGATGTAACACCTTACAATCTATTTTGTATTGAATATTCCAGCCATTGTAAAATACTCTATTGATTGAAAAGAGTAGCCGTCGAGTTTCTTGTATGTTCTTCTCACGAGCTCTACTTTTTCCGAACATAATATGGTAAATTCAGTAATTTATAAGATATATTTATAGTGGCGATTCACAAGCGCTTAATTTAAGAGTAATTGAGTAAAGTTTATATGATTTCATTTGTAGACTATGAAGTGAATATTTGAGACTGTAACTGCGAACCAGTTAGTAATATAATGTAATAAATTATTATTATCGTATTAAGAAAATGAATAAAAAGGCATAAAAGGCATTTATTTTCGCAAAATTTATTCCTTTAGAATTCTTTTTGATGTCATTTCTTATACTACTACCGCTTCGGAAACAAATGGCGCTCTGAGAGAGAAGAAGCGGCGCAAGAAACTCTCCCAGCATTCTTTTTTTTGCGCTCTTTTCAATAAAAATATACAATATTGTACAGTCATTTCTATCGCTATAAAATAATCACAATCTAGTCCCAGGCTGTCCGATCATTTAGATATTCAGCAGTGGAGTAATAGGATTTACGACAGAGCCATTTTTTTATAAAACATTTAAATTTATTTATAGATAATGTCTGAACAGTGGCTGGGACTTTATTGTAGAAGTGTATACATTTACCCTTAAAGCTATTGTGTATCCTATGAAGCCTACTAGAATTAGTTACAAGCAATCCCTTATTTCTAGTGTTATAATAATGAAAATCACTATTAAGAGCAAAAAGGTGACGATTTTTGTGAACATATATTAAATTTTCATAAATGTACTGACAATGAACAGTCATAATATTTTTGAGAATGACATTAAAAGGCGCAAGGCCGTAGTACCCCGCGCGCCATATTGCGTAACGCATGACGCATGCGCCATGTGCGTACGAGTGTCGCGTGCAGCTGCGTTCGTCGACCCCGGCTAGACAATAACATAATAATATAAAAAACATCACCCTATATTTTGGGAGATTAATCCAAGCCCGCATTGTCTAGGAACCGAGTTTTTTTTTGCACGAGTGGTATCTAATAAAACCGGCCGTTCAATCATACATGCAAGGGTTGGTCAAAACTGGATATCTTACCATTGGTGACAGATGTTATGATTCCAAAGCACGGTTCCACAAGTATGGTAGTTTTATAATTCTACCACTAGTTTAGAAACTGACAATCAACATGTCTTATAATGAGTTCGTTTAATGTGGAACTGAAGAAACTTTTTATTAATATTTTCTTTAATATTCATATTTTTTTTTATTGACAATAATTATTGTGCCCAACCTAGGCTACTATAGGTACGAGACAACGATATATTTAAAACAATATACTTACATATATATAGATAAGTACATATAAATATCCTTGACTCGGAAATAAACATCCATACTCATCATATAAATGTTTGCACCTACCGGGATTCGAACCCGGGACTCTAGCTCAGTAGAAAGGGTCAAGTATATAAATAAACATGAAAGGATCTCAAAATACACGCTCGAAAAAGGACAAAGCTACTTTAGAATTACAACATTTTATACGTATATATTATTTTTAAGGAATTTTTTAAAGTGAAATTGAACATCCATTTCATTTTTAAGAATCTTATGATTTTATTGCCATATTTTATAAATGATAACGTGCTTCCAATCGAGTGACATCGTTTCAAAAAGGCATAAAAGGCATTTATTTTCTCAAAATTGATTCCTTAAGAATTCTTTTTGATATCATTTCTAATAACTACTAGATACTGCTACCGCTTCGGAAACAAATGGCGCTCTGAGAGAGAAGAAGCGGCGCAAGAAACTCTCCCAGCATTCTTTTTTTGCGCTCTTTTCAATAAAATTATACAATATTGTACAGTCATTTCTATCGCTATAAAATAATTTATCCTTTCTGAGGACGAAACGGATTCGGACTTCACTACACAATTGTGAACGATGGTTCGTTACTCCGTCGGAATATAATAATTTACATTCCTAGCACGCAAAAAATATACATAATATATATATATACTGACAGATGTCATTAACTTACAATCAGTTTATTGTAAGATTAATAACTAATTAATTTGAATTTTAATATTAGCAAAGATTTAAAATAAATTCAACTTCTTCCAGCCGATAAACTAACATTAAAAGAATCGACGTATACTTTGATGTTGTTTGTCTAATATTCTTTGATGCTCAAAAAGCAAAAACGACCGAATGTCTTTCCCCCACAGATGAGGGGATCCCCAACAGTGGTTTTAAATCCTATTTAGAATAAAACAAAATGAATTTGAATTTAAGGAGTCATTAAGAATAAGAATAGTTAAAAAAAAAAACAAAAAAACACGCTTAGGTTGAAAAGATAATAGTTGAAATTTAAAATGAACATTTTTTTCCTATTCAACAATTCCTGACTTATCGACGATAGATTAAAAAATTTACAAAAATCTTATTTTGCAAATTGAAAAATGCAATAATTCTATCAAATTTATGTTTTATCATCGGTCCTTGATAAATCTACGAAGTTTGATCGAAATCTGGCCGTTTAAAGTGGGTTAAAATCGCATCCAAATGAGTCGGTTACAAACAAACATACATACAGGTGAAACTAATAAAAAAAGCGTGTAAAAATCAGCTACGATCAAAAATTTTGTATTCAGATTCTCAATCGCCGACTTTGAAATATTACTACTAATTTAGCGTCTGAAACCATAAAATATCAAATACTAGCTGACCCGATAGACGTTGTTCTGTATATAATAAATAAAATCAAATATATCATAACATCAAAAATTACATCGTAAAATATGCACCCTGCTGTCGTAATGAAATTGTTTCACCATGCGTCAATCAAATTCTCTCATAGAAATTATGTATGGACACATCAAAGGAAAAACAAATTTGTTCTTTTTATTTAATTTAGCAGCATTTTCCTACTTATTCACCTTTTAAACCTTCTCTGGACTTCCACAAATAATTCAAGACCTAAATTTGCCAAATCGGTCCAGGCGTTCTCGAGTTTTAGCGAGACTAACGAACAGTAATTCATTTTTATATATATAGATATGTAGAGTAAGCTATAAATAAGGGAACAACGTGTGACTTTCAGCACATTACGATCACAATTTATGACCCCATCACATATGACCCTTACAATTACGCTATAAATGGGTTTTATTCAATTGAGGAACAATAGGTGGGTATAACAATCGATTTATCGATCATGTGAACACGTCATTATCGCGATAAACAGCTGCGGAATCGCATCAGACGCGACTCACAGAACGGACTCCTAGTACCCACTGATCCTAGTATTCACTGATCCTAGTACGGTTAAACCGATTACGATTCCGACGCTTTTTATTGATATGAACATAAAGACTTAATTATTTATCCAAATATGCATTATAAAAAAAAACTTTATTTTCAAGTAACTACAGACTCAAAATCATGTAAACTCTTTTTTTTCTTGTTTAAAAAGTTTATTTGGTAAGACTTACACGTCATTTTAATATTAAGTGTAGTGTAAAACAACTTTACTCGAAATAATATTATATTTGAAGAGCGTTTCTTTTAAGATGCCAACTCAAGTACCAATTTGAGATAAATTGTTTTTCGTATCTAATAAAATATCTGTTGTGGTATTTCCATCTAGTGGACATCTGTCCACTTTAGGTATAACACTTAAAACGATGGAACCAACTAATACGAATTTGAATATCTTCGAACAAGTTTCTTTCATTTTATTAGCAGTTATTGTTAAATTCTTTGAAGCATGTTCCCTTTGCTTTTAATTACTACCTTTTTTTTGGCATAAAAAGCAAAGGACTCTAGACCCATATTCTTTTTGGCGTATCGTATTACTACATATTGCATGCAGTGAGTTTCTGTAAATGTCACATGAATGCGCTCCTAAAGATATCTGTCCACAGACAATAAAAAATATTTGGTTTACTCTCTAAACTAATTCTTTTTATGATACAATACGTGGATCAGCAATTAATTTGTGTGTTAAAATAGCCTATTTATCTAATTCCCCATATGTAAGCAATGAAGTTAAAGCGGTAACATTAGCAGATTAAGACGGTATTACTGAGGTACTAACTACAATTCGTTCTGTATATATTTGTATATCATCGTCTATTGTAAACCGTTGTTAAAGTTTCCCCTTGAACAAATTATTGAACTAACTTAAGCTTAGGCAACAGGTTGTTATTACCCGTCGGTTTCTTCTGTCAAGCTGAAGTTAATAACTTGTAGTTTTAGTTGAGTATAGTGAGTATGTAGGTTTCTTTCAACTTATCAATTAAATTTTATTGAATCAGTATTAAAAATTTATTATACAGTGCGGATTCTAACTTCGATAATTTGGAAATTGCTTAATTAGAATTGCTTCAAAAGTTTGATTCAAATTTAGGCAGCTGTGATCAGCTTTAATGTCGAGCTTATATTGTTTTATTAGTTGCTGCCCGCGACGTCGTTTGTGTGGATACAAAAGGGAGAAGTAATGTCTACTTATAGCGTGATCACACGTAACCAATGACGTTCATTACACATATAAGCGGGCCTACCATGAACTCTTATTGCGATTCAATTGACAACCTAAAATGAACAGCTTTGCTATTTCGTACCACGACGTGATTAGAGCTATCTAATTTAAGTTCACGTCAAATCAACTGATTAAATCGCAATGATGTCAAAAATGATATAATAAAGTTGCTACTTCCTTAAAGGAAAGTGAATCGTGTTGTTAATAACTTTTAAAAAACGGCTTAATGGTTTACAATTTGACGCAATTGTGCAATTTTAAAATGAATTTTTAGTATTGTCTACGCAAAAAACCCGCTAAAATCATATCATTTTAGGTTTCTAAACGCAATTTTATTTCGTTCATTCTTCATAAGCGATCCAAACGCCAATCAGTAAAAGACACTTCATGGTACGAATTTTAGTGATTCAGATTGGATACCTAAACTGAACTGCATCGGATTCGCATCGCTTATTAAAAGTTGATGGTAGGCCATAAGGCCATCATCCGCAGTCTGATAGCGGTGCGGTAAAAGTGTGCTTAAAGACCCTGTAAGCACACTTTTCTCCTTAGCCGTGTGCTAACTGTTACTGTTCGAATCAAATCTGAACTGAAAAAATATTTTACATTACTGCTTATTGACCAAGAATATTTTAAACAACTGGAGTAAATGCGGCAATGTATAGATATAGCATTCGAACCTTTAAAATTGTGTTATTTGTGGCATGGACTTCATTGCATGTAGCTTATAATATGTTGGCCCGACCTCTTGGTAATATTCATGCAAAATATGAATGAAAACGATTCAGTTGCGTTTTGGCTTAACATCCGTTATTATAGTAGAAAATATAGCAAGTGTTCTTTAAGATAATATTCAATGTGAATCTTTTACTTTGTTGTTTCAAGCATGTCCATTTTCATTGCATTATACGCCACAATCTGATACATCGAACCATCGCCATATGATATGCATCAACTATGGCATTCACCGCTTCATGGTAATTCTCAAAGGTAAATTCCAAATATTCATGTATAGAATTGAATCGTGCGTGTACTCCCTAGGTAATGTGCATTAGCTGTATTATATATATATTGCTTTAAAAATAATAAATTGTGTCTTTATACAAATAAAAAAATAATGGGTTGCACTCCGGGAGTGCCGGCAGAAGTGAAAACTTGAACATCAACGTTGTGTATTTTTGAATATTTTGGAATGTTTAGGGTTTAATTTCGTACGAATTGCTTTATTTACCAATATAATAGTACTAGCATTTATGTGGCTATCGTACATAAAAGGACAATTTGTATGACATAAGAAAATTAGCACTTCAGAACTATTACAATTATTTTACATTAAAATGTTTATCTCTCAGAAAAATCGAATGTTGATTTTTCCATCCATTCCATCCATAATTTAAACAACTGTTGAACGAATTTTTGATCAGGTCACGTGTCCTGATGCGAGTTTAATATTTTATACCGATCCCTTTTTCTATATATTTTACATCTAGACTTTCAATCACACTCAAAAACTTTCTGAAGCAAAACTTTAAAAATATTTTGACGTCCTTTGATTGGGAATCTAGTTTTTTACTGTACGATTTTATATTATATTTTATTAGTTATTTACCACCACATCTTTAATGAGAAGAGGTGACGAAATGAAATATATAAAAAAAAAATATAACAATTTTATTGAAGTTTTGTGACCATAAGGTTTAATTCTTTAAACAGTTTTTAAAAGTTCCTTCAGTTGGTTGTAATAGGTCTATTTTCCTTTTTTATTAGTCCATTTTAGAACTCGTTTACAAAGGATATTGGGTTGGACACCTATTCCTTTGGATATTCCGGTTGGAATCTTTTTTATTAATATGCATGTACCGATGTATCAATTTGATCCGCGAAATAGACAGAAGTCTTGAGAGAAATATAGGAATTGGGTCGCATGTTTTTAATCCGCTAATAGTGAAATTGCGAATGAAGGAAGCGCGAATCAGGACTATTCGCTGTGTATCATAATCTTCAAGAATATATTAAAACTCAGACACTTAATGCATTCAAAAACATACTAAAAAACTATTTCTTATAACAGTCGTGTAGTGAAAATGTGCAGTAATCTATTACATATATATATTTTATCTTAATATTTTTCTAGTGAAATCCTATATTTTTCTCCTCTTCTATGCGTATTTATATATATATATATATATATTATATCCCATATTATGTTAATTTATTGCCTTGTGCCAGGTCATAAATAAATCTACTACACCTTTAGACTACCTGGAAGAGATCGCTGAAAAACGATAAGGTCGCCTAATAGTGCTACGATTACTATTATTTTGCACATAAAAATTGTAACTTTATTTTATATGTTTAGAGCAATAAAGAATTTTTATTCATTCTTTAAATTTTCATACGATGAAATGTTTATCAACAATATAGTAAGTGCGGCGCGTAAGGGCAATGATCTATAGAAAGGGTCAACAGGGGCAACCCGGCTCGTCGACGGAAATTGTCAAGGGCTTCCTTCACACCCCACATTCCCCTATATAGCGGCCGAGCCCTACCACTTGAGTAACGTAACATATATTACTAACTAATAATCAGAATTACTTGGAATTTCACTCATCGATGACAGTTTTGACAGGTATTTGATACATTCTATTGTTCATGTAAACTTAGTTTACGTGAACACGTTCAAAAAGAATTGGTGAAATCACTTTATGTTTAATCGAGATTTAGACTGGCATTTGAACTCGTTTACGTAAAACTGAGTTTTATTAAACACAGTTTGAAGTTTCATTTGTGGAATCGGGGCTAAAACTCCTTGTATGAAAGGTTGTGATGGAAGTGAAAGAATCTAGGGCAGTCATGGCCATGCCATATCCGTATTCTGATATCTCTGCCTGTTACAGAGATTCGTTATCATTATAAATATTTATTTAACTTCAATTTCGTTCAAATAAAAAACAGTACGGTAAGTGAGTGCTGAGTTTATAGGTTAGATTTTTAATAAGATGTTATGTCTCCAGGTGACGACCGCAATGCCGCACAGAATTTAGGTTCAAATCAAATCAAAACAGTTTATTGAAAGTAGGTATTTCAAAATACACTTTTTCACGTCAAATAATAACAATAATAATTTATTCGTCATCATTAGTAAATACCAATAATATGAATATAATTTATAGCAATTCTCTTAATTTCAAAATCTTTGACGTTTAGTTTCGATCCTATCCAAGTTTTGCTCTACATTAGTATTCTCCTAGATCGTTAACTGAATCGGAGCCACGCGTCATAGACATTAGACGAACGACCAGCTCGCTCGAAGTAACCAGTATTGTTCTACCAAACAAAAATATTACTACTACTATTAAAAGGGTTATCTATGATCTTTAGTATGATGATGACTATGTTGACAACCAAACGTAAACATTATGTAGAATAGGAAAGCATCTCCCAATAATTAACTTTCGATCTTGTTACGAATATACGCATCATATAGATATCCTTAAATCGAACATCAATTTGTGTTACAAGATTACGAAATTTTACTTTTGAACATAAGGTCGCTTCGATTCCATTCTCGTTTTGTTACGAGAATAGGGCTGAAAAAATCATCTATTTGACGCATATCCAAATAGATTTACAACGATTACTTTAACCTACAAAGAAAATCTTTGCAAGTACTAGAATAATTTATTGAAATTGTGACACACAAGCCATAAATAAAACCTGCTTAAGTTTGTCATTGAACGGAGTGCTAGCAAGGGGCACCCCACCGGCGGTAATTGCCGGTCAGTGTTTACGTTCGCTCACCATGGTGAAGACAGCCCTAATCGTAAACCTGTGAGTGGCTTTGATTGACCAGTGATACGGGGCTGACTGTAAATTCTGTGTTTTTACTTACAAGATTTTATTGACTAACAATTTATTTGAAGTAATGTGTCGTTGGGAATTTATAATTTACATTTGTCGTTAAGAAAAGTATGTTAAAAGCAGTGTACGGACAGGCGTCGCCGCGTGGTGGCGTGGTTGTCGCGTATGTACGCAATGTCGGGGCTGACATAACCGAGGGAGCGGTCATTTTTGTATCGCTATAACCATAGACTATTACAATATACTAACGTAGAGACAAACACAGCGTGCGAGAAAATAACATCTCTAACGGAGAACACCTTAACAACATTTTTGTGTGTTAAAATAATAACTAATGTAGAACGACAAAAGTCTAAATTGAAAAATATGGGTTTTGCTAAAATCAAAGAGATATTAGGGTTGGAAGCACTTTATTGGACTATATGTTGCAGAAAGAATATATACATTCGGATATATTTATATGATGGTAGTCTTACAGTAAATAAGTGAGAAAAAATCACGAATCGTGAAGTATACCATGTCAAATGCTTCTTTACTTAAATGGGGTACTGCGAGAGATATTAAAGTTTATATTACCTTCATAATATTATAATATAGTTCACAATATAATTTTGAAACCAAGAAATTCTACTACACAACCTCATACGATCACTGCAAAGTTCAATAGTTCCTGAAAAATTCGGTGTTTGTAGTTAAACTCCTTCGAAACGGCTTGACCGATTCTCATGAAACTTTGAGTGCATATTGGGTAGGTCTGAGAATCGGACAACATCTATTTTTCATCCCCCTAAATGTTAAGGATTTTTTTTTTAATTTTTTTTACATTTTTTTTTTTAAATTTGTTTGATTATGAGTCAGCTATAAAAAATACATACAACTTCAAATTTTCACCCATCTACGATCAACAGTTACTTTTGTATCGCGATTTTAATATCGGCAATACAACGTTTGCTGGGTCAGCTAGTAATACATAATGCTAAAACAATTGTTCCTTAGAAAATTCTCACTAAGACTTAACGTTTCTAATGTGACAGTTCAGTAGTTTTAGTCTAAATGAATACATTTTTCATACATATATATTATTTATCGTCATAGATTAAATAAAGGTATATGAGATAGCATAACGTAGAAGGATTACGTGGAAAGCTATATCGTAACATAGTATATGTTGGATTTTGACATAGAGTTTTTATTGCCGTTTTAATTAATTTTAAAAACCAAGATCTAGAAAGTCAATCTAAGACATATAAAAAATCATTTCAGTATTCATCTAGGTCTAAAATTGTTAATTATCAATGTCAATAGTTATACAGTTTACTATTAGATAATTTAAACGTCTAGATAGAACCTCTTGCTGCTAGACAACCGATGAAATCAGGCCAGGTTTATTAGTTTAGTGTGCGTGACAAGCTACGTCTTACACTCGCGATTTGCATGTCACTTTGTGTTAGTGTGCATGCATTGCTTAAAATAGAGGGTAACGGTCAAACGGTTTTTTTGGACTTTTTCACAGCCGTCTAGTGTCTAGACGTATAAATGATCTAAGAGTTTACCATTTACCACCATTTCCAAAATGATGAGTTGAATGGCTTTAAAAACACAATGGCCACCATGTTAATGTTTCTTCAATAAAAGTATGGTGTTACATTAAAATATTGTAACAAGATACGGAACCATTCGTTTGCAAGACTCATTCGCACTTGGCATGTTTATATTTTCTTTTGAAGTACGGACCCCTTAAAACGAATAATAATACCGTTAATATAACTAATATCAAACACTTTGTGACCGGAGCGTTACATTACGACAGCTGTGTCCGACTATTGTTGTTCAGCCAACTATACGGCTGCTCGTTGCACCCCACAACTATCATATTTTCGTAAATAATAGTAATTCTTTGGCTGGGTTGAATCATATTAGCTGTTATAGTTAAGGTGTAAGTCAAATATAACTTTAACATTAACGCTGAATTTAACATAGACTGTGGAAAGTTAATAAGTGAAATATCAAGTTAACATCGAATATATATTTGAAAATTGTGGACGTTAATTATTTAGCTATGTAACGAGACTTTTAACTGGCGATAATTGGACGGTTATGGTTAACAGATAAACGGCCGTTTTCAATAACCTATTTATCCTTAGTTTAACTTACTAGAGGTTGGCAAATCTAGCCTTTTAAGTAAGCGTTACTTACATTTCAATAACATATCGACAGATAGCATTGTACTATAATTAATAATATAACTATATTAGGCATAACTATGGATAGATGAGATCTTGTCATTAAACGGTGATAGCAATATATCTGTAACTAAAGATATGTTATTGAAAACGGCCGAAAGTTATGACGAAACTAAAAATTGTCAAATAGTGCAACATATTTTGGCTTAGCCGGTACTTTAACATGTTTATTATAGCTAAAATTATTATTTTTTTATAGAATAGGAGGACAAACGAGCGTACGGGTCACCTGGTGTTAAGTAATCACCGCCGCCCACACTCTCTTGCAACACCAGAGGAATCACAAGAGCGTTGCCGGCCTTTGCAGTAATTGTGAGTGAGAAGGCTTAAAAGGTATTTATTTTCTTAAAATTGATTCCTTTAGAATTATTTTTGATATCATTTCTAATATACTAGATACTACTACCGCTTCGGAAACAAAAAGCGCTCTGAGAGAGAAAAAGTCTCGCAAGAAACTCTCCCAGCATTCTTTTTTTTTGCGCTTTTTTATCCCATGCTTTCGGTTCACTTAAAGGTGACGATTTTTGTGAAGATTGTCTCTAACGTAAAAGCTCTAGCAAGATAGAAAAGTAAAGCGAATCTATTGCGACTGTAACCGATTTTGATTGACAACTCGTAAACAGTCAGCAACGTTTGGAGTTAGCTCCTTAGTATTTTGAATATTAAGCTAACCACTAGTTAACACACATAGTCAAATCATCGTCATACCAGTGGTAGGCTCCTTTGCATCGGATGCCGGCTAGATTATGGGTACCACAACGGTGCCTATTTCTGCCGTGTAGCAGTAATGTGTACGCATTACTGTGCTTTGTTCTGAAGAGCGCCGCAGCTAGTGAAATTACTGAGCAAATGAGACTTGACAATTATATGCCATGGTGACAAGCGCAGTTGTAGTGCCACTCAGAATTTTTAGGTTTTTCAATAATCCGGAGCGGCACTGCATTGTAATGGGCAGGACGTATCAATTACGATCAGCTGAACGTCCTGCTCAGCTCGTCCCTTATTCTCATAAGTAAAGGTCATCGTCCTCATACAATATTACTTACTCCCGTAATTATAATTGAAGGCAAAATCACAAATCTTCATCGTAGAGTAAAAATTACAACAGGCGCACATAATTATATTTTTAACATACGATTGAACAGTTTTAAAAATGTTTATGAAGGAATAATTCTTTTGGCGCGCTAAGGAAAAAATATTAGCAAAGAGGATGTAAATACTACGTAATAAGAGGCGTGAATGCCTATCTAAAAAACGGTGCAGTGCTATTTGACATAAGTTTAAAATAGTAATTACAAGATCGCGACTAAGTATAATCCGGCTAAGTTTGAAAGCGTAGTGGATTTCGGCTGTTTTTTACAAGATTATAATCGTCACCTATCAATCTGTCAATGACTGGACGTTTGGTGCTAGGCTGTTGTAAGAGTGAATTTTTACGATGCGTGCACACCGACACTCAAATTCAACACCCTGACTTTAGCTGGTCAACTAGACCATTTGTATCATACTTCAGACACCATGAGTCTCTTGTAACTCATGTGTCTACTGAACGACAACCAATGGAAGAGAATTAAATAAATATCAATATACAAGCTGTAAAAAAAGTCATTACTTTCTAATTGTATAAATATAAATTAATATTTCATTGGTTGTATTTAACACCTTCTTTATTTTAATTTATTGTTCCTTCTAATGTTAAATAGCGTGAGCAATAACTCTTTAGGGATTTTTGTTTTATTACATACATACACACATACATACATCAGTACACACACACTTTTTTGTCCTGTAATTGTTAGTTATGTTATTGTTAGAATTTCATTTACCATTTATAATGTTTCACTTATTGAACTGAATTAGCTGAAGAGTTGCTGGAAGAAAACATCACGTAAAAATCTGCATTATTTTACCTCTACATGAAATTATTACCTGTTTATTAATACAATTTCTCGTGTCGTTATAACTTAATTACGACCTGAATATTATATGAATCAATGTTGTCTTGTTTTGTTAAGTTTGATGCTCAAATTGTTTTATGAATTGCGGCGAAACAATGAAGAATGTGAAGAAAGAAGAAGCAGTCCAACTCCTCGCGTTCACTGCAGGCCTTTATGTGTTTATAGTTAATCATAAGGCACGCGGTGAATGCCAAGAGCGGACTCATACTACGAACAAGAGAGAAGAAGCAACGAAAAGCAGCTGGTATTGAAGAATCTACGCAATATAACCGTTCAACAGTGATTCCAACGAAGTTAATTTAAAAATGTCTATGGAAACTGCACTTATGTATAAGATTTTTCGCTTTACGTCAACTGATATTTTTATATCTACTACAAATTATTTTTATTATTATTTTTAACTAAACACATATCTCAACTTAAGATAAAATTAAAATAAATGTTAATGCTAAGGGAAGAAAAATTCTTATATTATGTCCCGAATGAGCTATCAGGTATACTAAGTAATTGGTAAGGTTAGGTTAGAAGGTTTATTGTTTCTCACTTATTACAATGTATGTAGTTACAAACTCACATAAGTTGACACCGGCGACCACACGGGAAGCACCAACTTTCAAATAAAAAAAAGAATCATCAGAATTGGTTCAGTCAGTCGAAAGTTCTATGATAACAAACATTAAACGTTGATTAACGTAAAAGTGTGCCAAAACTCAGGAGCGTAATTGGTTATCGGAGACGAGACAAAGTTGAGTTAGAAAACATTAAGAGTCAGACAAAATTCAAAAACGCACCCAAGCTCTATGAAAAGCAAAAGTGGAAATGGACTGGACACATTCTGAGGGAAAAGAAAGAGAAATGGACAAAAACCGTTACAGAATGGTATCCAAGAGACGGGAAACGAAGGAAAGGTAGACAGATTAGGTGGGAGGACGATTTTAAAAGGATAGCAGGACCGGACTGGATGAGAGTAGCCAGAGATCGAATAAGGTAGAAAGAATTCTTTAGAGGAGGCCTTTGTCGAGAGACAAATTACTAGTTAAGCTAATCTAAGTTTTATTTATAAGAAAAATTTAGTCACTAGTAATAATAAAGGCTATTTTATTTTATTTTTATTTTAACGTAAATTAGTTCGAATGCTAGTCTTGATCCCATTTAAGGACCAAGCGATTTCACCAATACATTTTAAGCGCATTCTGACGAAAAACTGAGTTTACATGTCATATAAAAGAATAAGTATATATATAAATTGGAAATTCTTATATATGTCATTGTTTCTGTTACGATAAACGCGATCAATTTCAGCGGCGGAGACTGCGTTTAGTTTGTGTTAGTGAAATGTGAATTGAAATTGTAAACTCGTTTAGAGGCGTAAACTCAAGTCAAAGTGTTTTAATCGCATTCTTCTTCAATGGTGAAATTAGCCCTGAACTGTAAACATAGGAGCCAATATTAGCTTACGACACTTTGCTTTTATAAAAATGTAAGGCGTTACATTTTTTTTTAGTTCAAATTCATCCTGAAGTAATCAAATATTCCTGATCAAATTCAAAATGAGTATATTCCAAATTTATGCTTCAAACTTTTTCTTAATTTATTGATTTATATTAAAATTTTTAGATATTTCACATCTTACACACATAATGTAATTTTAAATAATTTATATGTCTAGAAAGAGCCTGTTGCTCCTAGAGAACTGATAACTACTGGCTAGGTTTATTACTTTAGTGTGCGTGACAAGCTACGTCTTGTCGTCTAGATTACTGATTACTTATTAATGTATTATTATTCGTATGTTATGTAAGATTATATATCTATTTTCTGAGCCTAAACAAGCAAATAAAAAATGTGTTTATAAGACAAAAGAGTGGCGAAAAATATTGGTAAATTACAGTGGCGTCTTTACGACATTTTCTAAGGGGGTAATAACTTCAAGAAGTCGCCTTGTAACTGTAAGAGAGGGTTAAAGGAAAAAAAAAATTAAAACAAACACTTTTCTAATAACACTTTATTATTTGTAATTTTAAATCTCTATGTAAAATAAAAACACTTTACAAAAATAAACTTTAGGGTTTTAAGGAACATAATGGTTATTAAAAATTATTAATAATAAAGTAACATAAACGTATTTTTTTTTGTAATTTAATAAAATACTACATAATACGTAAGAATGATACATAATATCACAAATATAAAATAATTATTTCAACAGATAAAATCTAATTTTCTTATATAATTAAAAAATAATTGATTGAAATAAATCTAACATTTTCCGCAAGATCCAACGATATTTATGAATCTAAAATTCCATTTTCTCTAGAATGGTCCAGAATAAACCTGTTTTATTTGATTTCCTGCACCAAAACAGATATTTCATAACGAGAACTAAGACAAATTTTATGACTAAAGAATTTTGTGAGAAAACTTTTTTGAGTCAATAAAACTTGCTTTCGGTATACCAAGTTCTCTGAATTTTGGAAAATTAAATGCGTGGAATGGGAAAGTTGGAATTCTCGTAACAGACTTGGAAGGATATTTCAATCTGATTTTCGATACAATAATTGAATTATGACTCTGGGAACTAACTACTACCGAAGATTTGATTTTGTTTTCTCTTTAAGATTCAACTATTCCATTGTTTTTGTCAAACTTCAAATTTTATTTGAGACCCGATTTTCGTTTTTGTTTCCTGATTTCTGGAGGGGGTAGTTACGCCTATTACCCCCGTAAATACGCCCTTGGTAAATAATATATATATGGCAATACGTCATAATATCAAGAAATTAATATTTAAGATAATATTATATTGTTCCCTGCACACGGGCATTATCATCATATAAATAGTTTATTTATTTATTAAAAAGGCTTACTAAATACATATATAATTAATACTGTGACTACTTATAATTTAAAATTTCTCATACTTAATAGTTATACATCTAACTTTTAGGTAATCATAATGTAATAATAAATACATTATTATTGTAAGTTTAGCAGATCTACTACTATTGTAAGTTACATCCAAATTATATTAAGAGTTCAAAAGTATATTTCCTAAATTGCCAAATGTATTAAAATTTATTTCTATACTACAATTACTATAGAATTAAATAAGTTGGTACACATATTCCAATAATAATCTAAAGTATAAAATATATCTTGTGCATACTAATTATTTTATACAAATCTATTTCGGTCAACTGCCTCGTCCCGAATAAAATAGCTAAGTTCACAATAAAAACTATGCAATACTTTATTGTTCGTGACATCGTTTCTGGGTCAGTCCACTGCTCGTGTGAGTCAAGATTTGGCTCCGACTTACTCCCTTATTGCGATGTTACTATGTGACGTGTTATTACGTCATTTGTTTCTGTATGTAGCCACGGTTATGTTATCATACAGTATTCTATCTTCAGGTTTATTAACCAGTGTTAATAATGCCAGTGATTACATATGGTTCGCAGACATAGTCGTTTACTATGGATCTTATGAGGAATCTCATGGTCGCTCAGAGGGCAATGGAGAGGGCTATGCTCGGAGTTTCAAAGCCTAAATGGTTGCAAAACTGAAGTGGCAGTGGGCAGGGCACATAGCCCGACGGATAGATGGCCGTTGGAGCAGTAAATTCTTCGAATGGCGACCGGAAGACGTAGTTATGGTAGGCCTCCACAAGATAGACCGATGAACTAGTCAAGATCACCGGAATAAGGTTGGATGAGGGTTGGGCAGGACCGACGGTTATGGCGATCTTTAGGGAAGGCTTTTGTGCAGCAGTTGAAGTCTTCCGGCTAAGATGATGATGATGATTCTATCTTCATACAAACGGCTTAAGCGTAAGTTATACTTTCGTGGCTCGAATAGATCGGTAGATACTCGGTGCACTAGACATTCGACTACTATTCTTCCACGTACAACGAAGCTTCCTTTTGCGGTATTTCCAGGACAATACGACATGGGTTACTTCAAAAAAAGTGCGTACACTAAAAAGCTGGCAACCCTCCTGTAATGCGTGTGGTGTTGCTAGTAAATATGGCAGACGGCAGAAATAAATTAACATCAAGTACAACCGTGTCCTCTTCCATAAAACTGTAAGTATCTCAGAATAGTTGCTGGAAACTATACCTTAACTATGTGATTCATCATTATCACACCACTGATCCCGATCTCAGCCAGCTGCTGCCAGCCACTCTGCATAGTCTCCTCCACCTCGTGTGGGAGCGCCGTACACTTAGAAATTTACATTTACTTTTGACTTACTTTAATAATTGAGTATTTGATGTTTAAGAATTTTTGTTGCATCATTTTACGTATATTGTAATTGAAATGATTTCTAAAAGCTGATGTTGTTTTAAAAGAGTGGCTGAATGAATTTCTAACCACTTCTTTCTCAAGCTTTTCGTAAGTTGTAATAAACGTGAATTTAAATGACTTTTGACATTCATAAGACGTGTGAATTCATATTCATGAATAATGTGATTTTGATTTGATTCCATTTGATTTGTGTCCTGCTTAGCATCTGTTTACCACGTTTTACCATCAGTTTTGCTCATTACAGTATGTGAATCTCAGTAAGCTCTAAGGAGAGCTCATTCACCCTTTTCCAATGTAATATGGAATTTAAATTTGAAGGGTTGCAATTGTAATACTATTTCAGTTGAGGCTTAATAATACTACGTTTTAACATTTGTTGGTATTGACATGTTCTATAGGCCTCTCCTGATTTTCTTGTAAATTGACTTCTAATGGCTTTACGGCTGTCACATTTAGATCTTCTTGCGATTTATTTTAGGGTATTTAATTACGACTCTCATTTTTTTATTTATTTATTTTTTATTTAATAAGTACACTTTTAACATAATGATATAATATATCTTTCCTAACTTTAATAGTTTGTTGGTAAGTTATTGATTTTAAAAACATTTAATTATGTGTACATACTTATCTACTAATTACTTTAAACTATACTATTAGATCTATAAATATTAACATATTACCTAAGCTATCCTAAAATACTAAGTATTTGAGTAGTTGAGTAGCATTTGTTTTTTTTTTGTTTTTTATACCTAGTCATGCCATAAATACTGAAACAAAGAAGAAAAACTTCTGCTGCAAATGACATTAATTACTTTTACAGTGTGTTAGTTTAATACATAAACATAAAACAATTTAAAATATAAAGAGCTTATTTGAAGTGATCTCCATTGGCTGCAATACAGTCCTTTGAACGTTGAGGCCAGTTATCAATAGGCGCATGCACTCTTTCGTACGGATTGTTTTTGGGACTCCAAATTATCATGGCGTTATCTTAAGAGCAAGCCGTACTCTCTAAAACTGACCATAAATCATAATCCAGCGGATTAAGATCGGGACTAGACGACGGCCAGTCTTCAGCTCTGATGAAGTCCGAAACGTTCGTTTCCAACCAAGACTGCGTAGACCGAGTCTTATGACCCGGCGCGCGCCTCGTCTTCATGGAAGGACCATTCCTGGTTATTGAACATGGTGTTATTAAGGGGCTTCACTACCTTCTCAAGAATGGTATCTTGATACACTTGTTTCGATGCTTTGATACCTTTTTCACAAAAGTATGGCCCAGTCACTCCTTCATAGGTCATACCTCACCAAACCATCACTGAAGTCGGATAGTGTCCACGTTGCACTCTGTCAACTAATTGGGAAGCTTCCTTAGAGCTTTAGGCATAAATACAATCAATTTGTTTGTTAAAATATTGTTCAATTGTAAAAAAAATCTCGTCCGTTTGCAAAATTTTTCTGAGGCCGTCCTTTGCGTACCGCTTTAATAGTTGTTTCCATTTTATCACCCTATTCTTTTTTAAATATCAGTAAAGAAATGACTAGTATGTCTCAGCCTATAGGCTGCAAGTCCTAAGTGATCTTTTCAAATACGCAACATGGCTCTTGATGCTATATTCATCTCCCGAGATAAAATATTTTGCTTTCGGACAGGATTCCTTCGAATTCTTTCCCTTACTTTTTGACCACCTTTTTCGTACGAACACTACGTGGACGGCCAGATCTTTTTCTGTCATAAACAGACGTGGTGTCATGGTACCTATTAATAGTCCGCTACATAAACATTTTATTATACCAAGCGTATAGAGAGTTTTAAAAATTTCATTTGATTCCATACCTACATTGTGTAATGCAATCTCAGCAATTCGGTTCTCTTTATCATCCCACTCCATTTTAATATCGCAAAATATTGTACAATGTATTGGCGCTCAAAACTCAATGAACAATCATATAAAAATGTCAGATTCCAAATTCAAATGTTTGTTTATTTTTAATTGTAACAGTATTTATGGCCAGATTAAATATTACATAACAGGGGGCAAGCAGACAGATGCATCGACGGCCTCTAAGTTTGTTGGCCTCTAAATTATATTGGTCCGGGAAATCGGCAGCTGGTAATTAATTCCACAAAGTGGCAAATCGGAAGAATAATTCGCAATTATTCCAAGATTTTTTCCATTTCATGACTTGACTATGCAAATAAAAACTTTGACTTTGATATCAATGTTGCTGTTGGAGGTTATGCCCGAAAGTTCAAATCCATAATATGTCCATACCGGTTTGAGTACTAACTTGTAGATTTCCGTTTTGCTTGTATTTTTAAACACCAGGTGACCAGTACGCTCGTTTGTCCTCCGTTTCCATAAAAAAATAGAAAAACTGTCTTACAAAACCATTTACTCTTTTTCTGTGCAAACAATATTGGCATTTTATTATTATTGGACAAGCTCAAATCAATAAGAATAGACTCTTCTGAATTAGGATTTATCCACACTGTCTCATATATACCCTTCAAGAGCGAGTCGCCCATGAAGGGTTCCGTAGCCACAAGTAACATAATATAAAACTTATATAGAAAGGAAAAATTAAATTATTTAAATGAAAAGGCAAAAAATCTTTGCTCAAAATCATACAGTGCAAATGAGCTGTCATCATTTATGCGTATTAAAAAAAACTACTTACTAAATCTCATTCAAACCAATTTTCGGTGGAAGTTTACATTACCATAATGTACATCATATAATTTTTTTAGTTTTATCTTTCTCTTATTTTAAAAGTTTGCCACTTTGGAATTGTCTCTCGCGCAAACTATTCAGTTTATAAAAAAATGATATTAGAAACCACAATATCTTTTTCGAACATCTATCCATAGACCCCACAAATAAAATACCCCACATGTTGTATGGGTTTGATGTTGAAAAATGAAAAAACTTTTGAGTTTCCGTTTTAAGTATGGTGTATGCGGTTCACAGAATACATCTACTTGCCAAGTTTCAACAGTATACTTCTTCGTCGGATTACTCTTGATAGAGCAGTCGTGGTCACGTCGAACGACGAACGATTCTACGCCAGTTATCCCTGGCTGTTGTTTCTCTGGCACATTCATTCAACAGTATAGTATAGTCCTTATACTTTTGAAAAAATAAATGGCTGTCACATACACGGACAGACAGATAGACATGACGAATCTATGAGGGTTCTGTTTTTTTCCATTTGGCTACGGACCCTAAAAACAAACTGTATGTTTGCAATATTTTAATGGCAAGCTTATTCAAAAATTTTCCAGTCCTTTTTTTACGAAAATAAGGGACGAGACTAGCAGGACGTTCAGCTGATGATAATTGATACGCCCTGCCCATTGCAATGCAGTGCTGCTCAGGATTCTTGAAAAACCCAAAGATTCTGAGCATCACTACAATTGCGCTCCTTGAGACATAAGATGTTAAGTCTCATTTGCCCAGTAATTTCACTAGCTACGTCGCCCTTTTGACGGTAACACAATAATTACTGCTTCACGGCA